>NW_026918226.1:0-136115 GCF_032062105.1 Saccostrea cuccullata
AACAACAATTATGAGGAATGTTTGGTAGTGGAAACAGCGAAAGAATGTTAGGAACACACGGTTAGCAATATTTTGAGATTACAGTTTTAAAAACATGGAGAAATAAATCGAGAACCGAGCGCACTTTTTTGTGCGCAATAAATATACAGTTATTTCAATGGGTGGCACTGTAGCTCTCCGGTTTATCAGTACATTTTTTTCGGAGGGCTATATATACAGATCTGCTAGATAGAATGTTCTATCGTTAAAATGATATTGTCCTACGGACCCGGTTTAACGATAGAAATCGTTCCTGCAGCTAATGTTTGTCAAGAAATTTCTGGGTTGAATTTTTTCCCCTGGATCCGCGCCTGGTGCATATATATCGCCGCCTGTTAGCCCAACTTTTAACAACATCTTTAAATTCGCACTTGAAGTGACTCACCACTGCTTTATATTAAAGTATAAGATGTTAAGAGGACAAATCGGTAATGTTCAATAGAAAAAATACAACATCAATAATATTTTAAAGACTTCTAAACCATTAATATAAACACTGTACCTCTCGATTTTCGTTCCATCTTCCAATAAAGAATACGTCAGGGGAAATCCTGGTTCAAAGGTCAAGACCGTCTGTCAAAAAAAAATCTTCGAATACAGGCCTTTTTTTCCACATCCGATCGGATGTGGCATCCTTCCCATTCCAGTAACCAGAAAACATGGCAAAAAGCCCCATTAAATGATTAATTTATGCATTATTTCACAAGACAAAATATTTGCCTAAAACATGATTATGAAGGAAGTTTGCGGGATGATGTGTTTAGGATGATGTTTCCCCCCTGAATAATAAATTGGATCGGGTTTGGACTCATAAATATAAAGAACCCTTCATTAGGCGGGAAACTTGAAGTTGTGGATACAAAAATGTTTTATCATCAGAGCATTTTGAATAGAAGAGGGGGAGTTTTTGGGACAGTCTGGTAAAATTATTTTCAAAATGGTATCTTAAATATCTTTCAAAGAATATTATGTTCTTTCTAAAAGGTAGACATGGTAGAATCTTCTATATTTTCATATATTCGATCAATGCATACTATCTTTGCAAGATATATAACTGTATTCAGCGGCAGCTCACACATATTGGTCCGACCAAAATAATTCCATCATGATAAGTAGATACAACATTATTGTTCATGATAACAGTATTTAGTTGTGTATGTCATACGTTAAAGAAATCAAAAATAACGTCAAAATATCATTAGAAAGTCACTTTCCCCCCGAAATGCAAATAAAAAATATCAATATTCCTACGCTCGCTCCCTCCTCAGCCTTTTTTTTTTTTTTTTTACATGTTTGATAACAGAGAATAATTAGGTCATTCTTCGATTCATATCTTTTCACCGATGAATTGATAATACTATATCAACAATTGTATTAAGTACATGTTTATAGCCCGTTAATTATCATACAATTTGTTCTTAAAGAAAAAATTAATCATCTGTGTATGTGTATTATTAAATGACGGAATTTTCAATCCCTGGCCTGCTCGTGTGTACACTTTGTAAACTGTAAAATATGTGTGGCAAAACGACAATTTGGACATTCTTAAAGAAAACATTAATCCATTACTTCACATATAAAAATACATGTGTGTAATTAAATGCAACGGATTTTTTCTGGCTGCTCGTCAAAAAAGACTTACTTGAGAAAATTTACACTAAACTGAAAGGTAGGCAAATAATGTGTTAAGGCAAAACGAAAAACTATCCACCTAAAACCCCATGCACAGTGATTCGCCCGAAAATTTCCTGATGACAATAGTAGTACCCGAGGCCTTGCGAGCGCCATTGGAAGACTTCGGGTACTAAGTATTGTCATCGGGTGAGTTATCTTTTCTAGTTTCACACTGTAGAAAAATACACAGGTGGATAAAAGCTATTTTCGATGGATATACTCAGGAATATCTTAGCCTGGATAAGTACTAGGAATATTATGTTGCGCTAGTTAATAAAAAAGGATTTGTGTAAGTTTTTACAGTAAAGTTGTTTTCTTGCTTTTTAAAAAATCGTGTGCTACTTTCGATTCTTCCCTTGTGTATTTTTATATGTGAAGTAGAGAACAGAGTGGATAAGATGCCCCTGTGGTTCAGCATATACCATTATATATAGAACTTGAATAATGTAAGTAATTTCTGCCACCTTTATACATTAGTATAAACAGTTATTTTCAAAACAAAAAAGGATTTTCCATCTATAGAATTTTTTTTTTTACTATTTTAACCGGCCATTTTAAACACAAGTTTGGCAATGAAAATGTAACAACAAACTATATATAGTTCAACTATTGTATAATTTTTATTAATCAGAATACATTTAATGACCTGGTGAAAAGAAATGGGGTTTCGTCTGTATAGCGTTTTCAAAACAAAACGTTTTACCAAGGACGCTGGAAGTCGTGTGACAGTCCATTGCACGTGTGTAGACCAAGGCTAAAATTGGTCTTGCGGACACATGTACATGTAGGCCTATGTGTACTTTTGGGGAAAATGGGTGACATTTTGTGTATGGAATCACGAAAATTTTACAACACATAGTCCATAATTAGACAGTGGAGTTATTTAATATGAAAGCCATTTAACACTTTGAAAATATTAAATTAACAGCAAAAATTTGGATAGAACATATCATAATTCTTGTAAAATGTATATTTAGCCCGTATCAAACATTTACTTATCAGGCAGTATTTTTCCAGAAATTTTAGCATTACAGGGGCTGATCCAAAAAAAGGGGGTTTTCCAGGTTTTCTTACTCGGAGGTTTTCCCACCCCAGACACACTGTCAAAAAGATTCACAACATTTACCATTTTAAAGACTAAGGTTGTGGAAAATTATTTTTGTTTTATGTAAAATTTTCCTTTGGAAAGGTAACCCCAGTCATAAAATTATATTAATCAGAATTTATAGGCCTACTGTTCAAAGCATTAAAATTGAATGGAATTGAAGTTTCCAAGATGTAATTATTTTCTTTTAGAATTTTAAAAATATTTTTAGGGGTGGGGTTATTTTAAAACTAAAAAGTCATACATGGTTAGTTCCTTGTTAAAAAGATATGATTGAAAAAATGTACATATATAGCCAACACAGACATTGAAATTCGAGAACTAATATCAAATATCATTGTTACATGTTACATATCATATCTTAGCATATATTAAAAATAAGTAAATATTTGTCTACCGTTAGGTGATATAAAAAAAAAAGTTTTGAAGGGAATTTTTAAGTATAATGTGTGAAAATCTACACTTGTATTCAATGCTAAGCTAGACGTACAAATATTTATTCTCGGAAATGTGTTACTCTCTCTCTTTCTCTCTCTCTCTAAACTTTGCAAAAGTAGGGAAGTATTTCTCGCTGGTCGTCCTCCCCCTCTGATCCGCCACATGCATTCCGTCTTATGTAAATTTTGTAGTGAAATTCGACTATTCGTGTCAAGGCAACAGTTCGATATTGGCCGAACTTGTACATTTGGCAGGTTTTACAAAATTAATCGATCTCAAATTTCTATCCATTAATATATCGGTTAATGGTTTCAGCGATAGATTCGGCGATGTCGGCGATGTCGAAACACCACTATTAACACAGTTTTAAGGAACTTACCCTGTTCAAGGTTCTGTTGGGCATATGTTAACATTACATTTATTAGGCCTAGGTCATAGGTGTTTTAATCTGAATTGATTGGATACTGTGGCATGCCAAAATGTCATGAAAAATGAGATAATCACATTTTTACATAAACTAGTTTTACGGTGGGGTCAAAAGTTAAAAACTTAATGAATAGTTAACAACGTTAAGTCTATGTTTCAAAGTAAACTTTATCTTAACAAAATGCATTTTTGCAACAACAAGATTGTAATGATAATGTACAATCAATTTTTCAATTACATAATTTAATCAATAGTTGCTTGTGTGATAATTTAGAAATAATTTAGTTTATATAAAATTTCACACGCCAATGTCACATTAAAATACTCTTCATGATTAGTGAAAGTCTGGACAAAGTCATTCAAATAAACCTAAATATTTCATCATATTCATTGTCAACATTGCAATACAGAAAGATCATGAAAATTGAAAAAAATTACTCATTGTAAAATATATTACACTCTACTGCATTTTTCTTCTCCGTAAGAAATTTCCCAGACTGACATACATAAACTCCAACTGACAATTAGTTAAATATCCTTTAAATAGAGCAAAAAGACACATTGACTTGCTAATGACCATTCCCTCCAATTTAATATTCAAATAAAGGAAGTTATAGTTAACATGCTCAGTAAAAAGTTTCAGAGATTTGTGAAACTAGATTGAAGCAAAACCCTCCTAACTAAAGTTTACAATTGTACACTATAGTTTACAAACGGATTTCTGTGATGAGTTTATCAACAAAATATGGAATTGTTAACGTCTTGGACATGCAGAACCCGTGCGTCTTTTTAAACCCGTGCGGAACCATAGTTAACAGCCGTTAAAGCCATGCCTATTCCGCCTCGAACTTTCGTACGGATGATGTTAATCTACAATTACAATGTTCTAAAAGGTTAACATGGTTTAAGGAACTTATTTTGCCTGTTCTCAGGTTCTGTTGGGCTTGTTAACATTACAATATTAGGCCTAATAGGTGTTTTAATGAATTGTATTCATATGCACCCCTTTGCAGAAGGTAAGGCATTTATTAATTGTTTTACTGCTGTCTGTCAGTCTGTCTGTAGGTCCACCAAAGTTTCTGTGGTTCATTTTCTTTGCAGAAGTTGCACATACTGTAATCAAATTTGGTATACAGATTTTTCATCAGAATATTTAGGTCAAATTTTGTTTTGGGTATGATCAAGCCATATTTAACAGAGTTTTGCCCCTTTGTGAATTTCACCAATTCACTGGTCCACTTGACCTGTGAATTTTTTTTTATTTAAAAAAACAATGCTGATGTTAGCAATTCAATAGACCCTTTTCCTATAACATATTTTGCCTAGGAGTTACATGTATTCCCCTTAGCCACCATAATATTGTAGGGCAACATTCCTGGCCAGATCTCTTCATTATTCAACCAAGTTCAATTTGTTATGCTGGTTACTCAATACTGAGGTAAAGATATTCTTTTTCATGTTCTTATGAATATACGTTTGTTAAAGTCTCTACAGTAAAACTTGTTTAGTATGAACACAGATATTGCGAATTCATGGATATAGCGAAGTTATCCTGGATCCCCAGCTATATAAATGTAAGGAATTCCGTATATTGATATAACAAATTACGGATATAGCGAAGTAAATTCAGAGGTCCTGACAACTTCGTTATCACTGAGTTTTACTGTATTAGTTCATAATTTTCAGATTGTAAATATTTCCCCCAAAATATTTCTTGCATGCATGTTTAAGATTGACAACTTTCACATTTACAAATGTTATTCCCCTCGGCAGGGTTCAATCCGACAGGCCTCTGGCAGTCCTATAACGTTTGAAATTTAAAAATATTAACTAGGGATGGGTATCGCCAAAAATTTTGTAGTGTTGGATGGATATCACGATTTTATACACAAAATATTCACCATATAAGATATTTTTATAAGCAAATTTTGCAATGATTTTAAATGAATAGTCATTATTTTTCTTAAAAATATGATAGAAAAACAAAATTTAACTTTTTCAAATTTTTTTGTACATAAAATTAATCATGTTTGGATGGTAAGATGCAATTCTTATCACCTTTTCAAGGTCATTTGTGACCTTTAATATAATTGATTAATTTAAAAGATTGAACAAAATTTTAATAATTACTGGATCTTTAAATATGTAAAAAATATATTTGTATCCTTATTAAAAAATGTACCTAAATTACCGGTACTTAGTTTTTTATCATATACGTAACAGCAAATAAAAAATCGCAATATTGGTATATCGATAAAATTGCACATCCTTAATATAACAAATTTGGGACAAAATGGGAAATTTTTGCATAGCAGAAATGGGAGATCAAATTAGAGAGAAATTAATTGGTTTTCAAAGAGGTAAATTCACTACTTTGCCCTACAAGATGGTGATCTTAATTTACCTCCTTGGCAAAATATATCAAAAGAAAAGGGTCTATTGTGTGAATTAAGAGTTTTGATGGCTGAATCATTAAAATGATCAAATGTCCTATGTAATTCGGTGTGTTTTAGGGCTATGATTAAAACAGATTAGTATTGTACTATTCCATTGCATCAACATTTTATATATATTTTTCTGTGAAAAAAAAATTACATTTCAATTTTCATATATGTTGCAACAAATTGCAGTCATGTCTCAACTTCAATTTTATAGTTTATCAAAATTACTAATTTTTGAATTTTAAGTAGAGACTGTAGCTATTTGCATCAAATGTTTTCATGAATTTTGCAAGTAAACAATTTAAACTTCAGATTTGCATTTTTATTAGTTTTAACACAACCATTTAAAATTATGATGTATTATTTGTTTTAATTAATCCTACACTTTTAGATTCAATTAAAAAAAATATTTTATAACATGCAAGAAATGGAAATTAGATTTATAAAAATTTGTGCTCTCTGTTAATTAAGGTTACTTAATTTTCATGTGCACCCTAACCAATTTATGATTATCAACAATATCTGATGTGTTATCATGCTGTGGCATATTGTAGGCACTATGTATTATAATCAATAGTGAATTACCATATAACATAAATCAATTTTAAAATATTTCTGAAAAATGCATGTATGAAACACAAGTCGGGGGTATATATTATAATGGACAGTATTTTCCCCTGGCAAATTTTACACCAACATCAGGCATGATACAATCATGTAAATTGTCGTATAACATTTGAAATTTAAAAATATTAACTAGGGATGGGTATCGCCAAAAATTTTGTATCGCAATATATCACAATTTTTTCCCAAAATATCACGATAATATGATATTTTCATAAGCAAATTTTGCAATGATTTTAAATGAATAGTCATTATTTTTCTTTAAAATATGATAGAAAAACAGAATTTAACTTTTTCAAATTTTTTTGTACATAAAATTAATCATGTTTGGATGGTAAGATGCCATTCTTATCACCTTTTACAACATTTTTAAGACTTTCTATAATTGTAATTTAAAAGATTGAACAAATAAATGAATAATTACTGGACTTTAAATATGTACCTATAAATACCGGTATTTAGGTCTCTGTATCACGATACATGTACCTAAATACCGGTATTTAGGTCTCTGTATCACGATACGTATCACGCAATAAAAAATCGCAATATACTGGTATATCGATAAAATTGCACATCCTTAATATTAACAGGTAATTTAGAAAGGACAAAGTGGGAAAAATGAGCATTACGCCGACAACGGGAGATAACTCTTAGGAATGTGAAATTCATCTATTGGTTGTTCAAAGAGGTAAATTCACTACTTTGCCCTACAAGATGGTGACTAAAGGGAATAACTCCTAGGCAAAATATATCAAAAGAAAAGGGTCTATTGTGGATAGAATGTTCTCACTTCATTAAAATGATAAATGTCCTACGGACTCGGTGTGGTGAGGGCTTGTCCCGAGACACAGATTATTCGAACTATTCCATTGCATCAACATTTTTTAGGTTGAATTTTTCTGTGACCTCATTTTGTCAACATGTCATGATGTGTTAAGCTCAGTTTTAGAGAAACAACTCAATATCATTTTTATCAAACTTACTATGCTGGTAAGTAAGTGAGAGGCTGAGAGCTATTCAACTGCATCAAATGTTTGTCTTTGAATTTTCCAGTGACCATGACCTTACTTTTCTTAAATTTGCATTTTTATTAGTTTTAAAGAAACCATTTAAAATTTGGTGAGAATTTAACGTCTAAATCCAACTTTTTAGATTTCAATTAAAAAAAAAATTTTCATAATTGCAAAAACAATTTCAGATTTATAAACCAATTAAAGTGCTCTCTTGTACTACAGGTTGGCAGCTACAATTAAAGATGAACATGTGCTGAAGAGAAGAGATGTTACAAGAGTGAACCTGTGTAAAACATGGTACATATTGTATTACATATGTAAATCATAATCTTGATCATGTTGATTACATATAGACATAAGAAATACAATTTTAAAATATTAAGAGAAAAATGAATGTATGAAACACAAGTCTTCTATATATTATAATGCTTGAGTATTTTACTCCAAATTTTACACCAACATCAGCATGATCAGGCAACATGTACCTTTTATAGTTAAGGTCTGGATCTTAACAATAATAAATGAAAAATTGGGTTGGTAGGTAGGCAGGAAAAGTTTTTTCATAGAAAATTTCAAAATCATATTGACAGGATAATTTAAGAAAATTCAGAGATAAAAGAGAGACAAATTATTGTTTCCTTGAGGTTAACAAAATTTGAGATCCCTAGGGCAAATCTACAGGGGGAGGGGGGACAAACAATATTTGAAAGATGATCTATGCTCTACCAGGGTGTAAAAATAGAAAATTTTGTGAAGTTCTTTATTTCTTTCAAAATGTTAAGTAAAAACAGAAAATTTTGTGAAATTCTTTTGAAATGGCCCCACTGATTATCTGTAAATCCATGTTTTCAGTGAAGACATCGTGGATTACATCATGGTGAGGAAGATTCAATGTTTTACATAGAAAGTACCTAGGAAATATCTTTGAAAATCTTCTTCTCAAGAACACACTACCTCTCAGAGAAGCCAAACTGATGTTTGGATGTGTGACTCTACAAAAAACAAACACAGTACTTACTAGGTAGGTACCGACACTGGGAAGTTTGCCATGACTGTACAAAAACAAACACAGTACTTGCTAGGAAATATACCAAAACTGATGAAAATGACTGTACAAAAAACAAACACAATTCTTGCTAGGTAGGTAAACACCAATTCAAACTTTCTTTTAAATTTTGTTCAGTGGGGACAGTATAAATAAAATAAATTTACTAGGTTACCAACACTGATGGGAAATGTGTACAACTGTACAAAAAACAAACACAGTACTTACTAGGTAGGTACAGTTGTGTGCCAAAAGTGAAGATAATTTTATTTTTTCTTTATATATTTCATTGAAAACAATATTTTGTAAAATTGCTGGTATGACAACATTTCTTGACAGATTTTATCAAAAAAATTTTGATAATCCAAGAAATTATTGTAGTTAAAAACAACAATAGTTTTTATCTGATAAGCATTGATAATTTAAAAATATTGTAATTTAAGTGTGACATGAATTTTTAAGTCATATATTCACAATGAATTATATAGTCAACATTGATCTTGAATTTTAGAACTGATGTTTAGTGATGAACTATATTTTACTACATATTAAACGTGTAATGATATTTTAAAGAAAGATAACTACACATTTCCTGGTTTAAGTACTGAAATAAATAATTAAATTGGACAAAAATTGACCATTTACCTATAATTTTACAAAATGTTGTTTTCAATGAAATATATAGAGAAAAAATAAAATTATTTTCACTTTTGGCATGCCACTGTATCAACTCCAACCCAAAGTTTTTTTTATTTAATTGTTTGAGCTTTTATTGACAGTATAAAAAAAATTTAAAAAGTGCTTCAAATTACAAGTACATGTCATGCATGCATGAGTATTTATATATTTCTTTAGGGAGTTGTTTAAACAATTAAGTTCTCTACATTTGTAGGATCATCATGTAATCATGATTATGAAATATAGCAATCTACAGAACAGTCTTTGAAAATATCTTGATGTATATATGGAGTTGGTAAAAATATTAGTAATGGGGATAAATTATAGGAACACAAAATTTGTGCTTCTTTGATCATCATAAGACATGGCTATGATTAAGGCTACATAAATTTGATTCCCTGTTCGCTGGCCAGTTTTTCTCCTAAACAGATTTGGGTGAGGGAGGCCATTTTTTCTTATCATTTTATTGGCGATGAAGTAAATAAAATTTGGAATGCGTATACATGAACCTCAAAATTCACAAACTTTTTTTCGAGCTTAGTCTCTGCATTATCTTTGTTTTATTTTGTCAAAAATAAGATAAAAAGATGATGAGATACAAATTTGGAATGCATCACAGTTCTTGAAATCTTTTTTTCGCTGTCAGTCATTTGGACCGACTGCCATGTGAAGTTTGTCAGTCCAGACAGATTTCTATCAGTCCAAAATAAATTCAATAAAAACATGAAAATTGTATTTAAATTTTATTATCAATAAATACGACGTCTATAAACACTGCACACTTCTTACCCTAGCGCCATCAACAAAATTGTTTTAACAGTTTAACAATCATAGTTACTGTGATAGTTTGGCACAAGTTAGAAAAATCTGTCTTGATCGGAACAAGTCCTCACAACAGTTATACTCGCAATGTGGCAAATAATTACAGAATTGCTCCGAAATGAATTTAAAGTATTCGAAAGGATTTGCACTGGAAATAACTTCAAAATTAATTACAACAAACCTTTTTTAGGTCGCATATGCCTTTAAACCTAAATTATGATCCAAATAAAGATGATAATTCAACTAATATTCTTTTTGATTATATCTCGCTTCTAATTTACACGCTGTGTTTGCATTCTGAACTCTCTGGAATCTTCGTAGTAAATGTACTGAGTTGGAGTTATTGCCTGTGTTTATTTTGCGACAAGTGAATATACGGAACAAATTCTATTATTAAACCGGGTCCCTAGGACATTTATCATTTTAACGATAGAACATTGTCTCTAAATTTGCACTTGTATTAATCGAGAAGCCATTACAACATGCAGAAATTTAAGAGTTTGAAAGATTATGATCGGTCAATTATAGGGAATTTGTACGAAATTTAGTTAGATTTTTCGCAAGTTCCTCTGTCAACACCGTCCGGTCATTTGGACTGACACAGAATAGAAAGTAATCGGTCCTTGGTTGTTTTTATCGGTTTTGCCGACAGGACCGAAAGATTTCAAGAACTCTGATGCATCTACATGTTCTGTACCTCAAAACGGATGCATGCGAACCATAATTTAAATTTTATTTAGCCTACTTAGTTATTTCTTGGAACGATTGTAAAATTTTACATGATGTTGTTAGAATTAGTGCTATTCCTTTTTATTTTGCAGAGGATATCACATCTTTCATGGTGAAAGTGAGACTAGCAGCAAATATAGCAGAAAATATTGATCTTAATATTGCTTGCAGGTACATGTAATTGCTTAGTTTATAGTTTTCAAGAATAATTAAACCTTAAAAGTTAATAAATGAAAGAAAGGACCATGATCATGTCATGATGTGTTGTCTTGTGACACATTTCTCTGAATTTTTCAAAGTACAGTGTACAATGTACATGCATGTATTAAAAATAGTAAATTTAACTATATTCAATATTCATATATTTTAGACCGGATCATGTAACAATGCAAGACATAGTAGAATTGACAACAGAAAAACAACCCTTCTATGACCCATACTTCGGCAAAATTGCAGACTTTCATGAGGTATTTAACTATATTATACTTTATTTACCTTTAAATACTAAAATCTGATTGGTTTGGGTGCATTTAACAAACCATAATTTACCCTCAGTGTTCACCACACTTGATAACGTGTAACATTAAGAAAATGTCACATGCCTTGAGAATCATGTGCATACGGTTCACTGTAGAATTCTCAAAACGTCAGTTGTGCATTTGAAAGAGACAGAATAAACTTGACATTATAATAACAGCTTGTACGTGTCCAGTGTAACTTACTTGAAAACAACAGACAAAACATGCTTGCATGTGCAGAAATAAAAAACTTTCAATGATGACTTTTTGAGTATTAAACAAATGATAAAGAGATCGGTAAATCTTTTTTGAAGCTTTCATTTTGAGGAAAACAGAAGCTGAGAGTTTGAGAGCTTTCTGTTTCTAAACGTGAACTTAATGACAATCTTCAAATTGTTTTTGATGACATCTGAAATTAATAAAAAGTAGTAAAATATAAATAAATAGTGCCTGTTTTTTAGGGTAACAGGTGACCATTAAGGCCCTTGACATTTTGTATTCATTTGTATTTTTTTTTCCTTTATTTTTCTTATGTTAAGTTTGCATGGGTAAGAATTTATGTTTTGTTTCTTTCGTTTCAGTTTCTTTTAATTTAACGTCAACCAATTTTGTTGGTAAGATTATTATTTCTCTTCTTTTTCCATAGATTATTTTAGTTTTTTCATATAATAAACAGAGGTTTATTTCATAGTGAATTATTAAATAATTTTCATTTTATTTATATACACAAAAATATTGATTTAAAACTCAACAACTGAGGTATAAATTCTCAAGTATGACAATCTTATGCTTATTTTGATGGATCCTCTCAGGACTTTGAAGATGTGCAGAAATTACTGACAGAGTTATCCTCTCCTGGTAGCGACTCCAGTATGGAACGCCTGCGACGTCGCAGAGGTTCGGAAGCTTCATCCTCAATTCAAGTCGAGTCAGAACACAGCTTCCTAAAATCAGGTGAGTAACCAATCAGGGAGAAAACTTTAAAAGATTTAACTCCCCAAAAAATTGTCAAGTGAATGGAGTTCTTTGAAATACAGCAGTGATATTTCAGATAAAATTTTGATATTACTTATTTGAACAAATTTTAAATTGGAAAGTATAAAAGGAAAAAATCTGGAAAAGAATGCAAAGATGCAAAAGTTGCGGTATGCTTCAGTAAGTATTTATATCCAGTATATTAAAATAAATGTATGAGAATTCATGCAGAGAGAAGAAAGCTAATAGAAATGGTCCTTTATAGCTTTAGGTTCTCCTCACACTGTGTCAAGCTTGGACCAGATTACTCTGAAAGAGATCGATATGCCTATTCTTCCACAGGTAAGTACATTGGACTGAATGGGAGAAGGTTAGATGGGTTCAGATACAAGAGAGTTACAGCAAAACTCGGTTATGACCTATGAAATTCCTACGCTATATCCGTATTCGTTATAACCGTATAAGAAATTCATAAAATTTGTATAGCTGGGGATCCAAGATGACTTCGCTATATCCGTAAATTCGCAATATCCGTGTTCATACTAACCGAGTTTTGCTGTATTAAAATAGATACCATATTAGAATTAAAGATTGGCATAATTTTTACCTAAAGGTTTTGAAAGTTTTTTATTTTTCCCAATTTCAGTATTGGTAATCTTGTAAAATTAATTTAAAGAAATAAATTATCTTTCGAATGCTTTAATAATATTATCCATTAAAACTTTATTTTGAACACTATGGCATAGAGAATTAACTTTGGAAATACATGTATTTTAAGAATCAAGATTATTAAGGTTAACAAGATAAAAAAAAATAAAATTCTAAAATCATAGCTCTAGAAAAGTTGATGAAATAACTTGAGTTTTAATTCAGATAGCTGAGCAGACAGAGTTGCCTCCTCTTGATGAGCAGAACATACAAGCCCTGCTGAATGAGTCAGCTAGAATGGACACTCTCCATCATGTTGACACATCACTTCAGCCTGATGTTGCTATTCCTGTGGGAGAGAGGTAATTAACAGTTTATCACCTGAGAAATCACACCAGGCTAATTTTGCTAATATTTTCCTTTTAGGTTTAAACCCTTGCATTAATAGGAAGTCTTTGCAAAACTTGAGAAAAAATATTCCGCAACATCATTGTACTCCTAGTCTGCAAATGGTTCCACAAAAAATCCGCAATATGATTATTTACGACTGGCCATTACATTTTTGTTTCACATAAAATGTCATTAGGCTTGATATTTTCTAGCTCTGTAAAGGCATCAGAAGCATTTATCAGTCTCTCTCCTCAAAAGACAACCAAGGATGCAAAAGAACTTGAAGAACAGATTATGTCACCCAAAGAAAAGACCCCCCGAGTACTGACAGAGGAACCCCTCCCAGAGGCCCCACCAGCTGTCCGTGAACTTCGACCTAGGTCACAGCCAGAGGTCACCCTAATGCCCCCACCTGAGGAGGAACCTCATAGGAGTACAAGAAAAGTAAAATTAGTTCTTGCTTCATGCATAGTTAACTTTTGAACTGTGTTGGGATATTGTAGAAGAGTTACTGGGGAAGGGCATTTCATTAGGAAAATGCCCTAATGGAAGTACATGTATCTTCTAACAACAATGCAAAGATTGCTGGAGATTTTTCGCTCAAACTTGAAGAAAAAATTCAATAATTAAAACTTAATGCTTCATTTAATCTCTTTTTATGCAGAGGCGGATGGACTTGTCACTAGAGTTAGCTCCCTTGCCTCCGAGTCCTAGGACGGTGAAAAGAAGGCGTCGTCACTTAATTGTGGATGAGAACATAATGGTTCCCAAGACAGAGATGAAGAAAAATCTCCAGACTGGCAGTGAGCTGTCTAAACCATTTGTAAGTTTTTAGTCTGTCATTCTGTTCTTACCACAACTCTCTAATGTGGAGAGATATAGAGAAGTTAGACTTTAGATTTGATGATATTAAGTGTAATTCTAATATTATAAATGTATACCTTTTGCAGCCTCTAAGTTAAAGTTGTGTAAAATTGACTTCTTTTTTTTTTACAAGAGTCCTTAATTTGACTGCAATTCATTGCATTCTTTTTGGTACAGGTTAAAAGGAACAAGTTTTTAAGAAGATAATATTACAGTTGTTGAATTGACCTTATTTTTAAAACCCTTTTCTTATCCCAGAGTGTCCCTGTCATTGGACGATCAGACTGTGCCACTCTTTTCAATCAACCAGGGAGCAAGTGCCTTAGATTGTCTCCCCTTATTAATTTGTGGAGACGTAATCTCAGACCGGGGGTGCTGGAGACCGAGTCTGATATTGAAACACCTTTCTGGACAGTGCCTAGTATTTCTAGTGAGTCAGAGTTACATTTTTTAGAAAACTAGAAGAAGGATATAGATTTGTTTTTAGAATGCTAATGGTATGTAACTTAATTTGCGTATACAGGTGACTCTCGATCTCTTGAAGTTCAAGGGACCGCAAGAAAAGTTCGAGAGATCGAGGGGTTCAAGAGATTGATAAAATCCGGAATTTTCAGTTTCGATCATCGAAGTCCTACTTTTATAGATACCGGAAGTATATGTAAATAAACAGGGGCTGACAAATATATTTTTAAGGCACTAGTCCAAGGGCAAGTACATTGTCAAAATTGACTTGCCCTACCTGAATTTTTGCTTGCCCTTCCATAAACTAATTGTATATTTATAGATATTTCAAAAAAGAGGAAGACAAATGCTGAGCAAGCCCCCATGCCCAGCTTTTAATTTATGGCCTACAAATAAATTCTATTTTTGATAAGTCACTTGCCCGCGGGCAAGTGGTTGATAAAATTCCACTTGCCCACCCTTAAAATTCACAATCCCCTAGCGTCGGGCGATGGGATTTGTCATCCCCTGATAAAGTCATTGCATGTGTTCAATCGTATTTGACAGGAAATTTACTTGATATCAACAACAATGATTGTATTTCGAATAAATAAAACGAATTTCTGAAGTTTCAGTATTTATTTGTTCCTATTTCATGATTACTGTATACAGGGAAATTTTCACCCCCGTTTTATTTTTGCCCCTTTCGCCCTTACCTCGGTTGGGTGAATTTAAAGCAGGGTGAATTTAAAGAATACAGTATAATTTCTTAAACAAAAGTGTGACTGGGCAAATTTAAGACGGGGCAAAATTGTTTGTTCGATTGATAGGGTGAAAATAACACGGGGAGAAAATAACCTGTATACAGTACCTGAAACCAAAGAGCAATTGTCAGTTTGGCTATTCCGCGGCTTGACCCGTCCTTCACCAGTGTTCACCAGATTTTTTAGCTCACCTGAGCCAAAGGCTCAAGTGAGCTTTTCTGATCACATTTTGTCCGTCTGTCCGTCTAGCTGTCCGTCCGTCTGTCCATCTGTAAACTTTTCACATTTTCGACTTCTTCTCAAGAACCACTGGACCAATTTTGACCAAACTTGGTACAAAGCATCCTTGGGTGCAGGGGAATTAAAATTGTGAAAATGAAGGGCCAAGTTCCCTCACAAGGGGAAATAATCAAGAAAAGACAAAAATAGGGTGGGGTCATTAAAAAATCTTCTTCTCAAGAACCACTGGGCCAGAAAAGCTGAAACTTATATGGAAGCATCCTTAGGTAGTTCAGATTCTAAATTGTTAAAATCATGACCCCCGGGGATAGGGTGGGGCCACAATGGGGAATCAAAGTTTTACATAGAAATATATAGGAAAAATCTTTAAAAATCTTCTTCTCAAGAACCACTGGGCCAGAAAAGCTGAAACTTACATGGAAGCTTCCTTAGGTAGTTCAGATTCTAAATTGTTAAAATCATGACCCCCGGGGATAGGGTGGGGCCACAATGGGGAATCAAAGTTTTACATAGAACTATATAGGAAAAATCTTTAAAAATCTTCTTCTCAAGAACCACTGGGCCAGAAAAGCTGAAACTTACATGGAAGCTTCCTGGGGTAGTGCAGATTCTAAATTATTCAAATCATGCCCCCCGTGGGCTGGGTGGGGCCACAATGGGGAATCAAAGTTTTACATAGAAATATATAGGAAAAATCTTTAAAAATCTTCTTCTCAAGAACCACTGGGCCAGAAAAGCTGAAACTTACATTGAAGCATCCTGGGGTAGTGCGGATTCTAAATTGTTCAAATCATGCCCCCTGGGGGTTGGGTGGGGCCACAATGGGGAATCAAAGTTTTACATAGAAATATATAGGAAAAATCTTTAAAAATCTTCTTCTCAGGAACCACTGGGCCAGAAAAGCTGAAACTTACATGGAAGCATCTTGGGGTAGTGCAGATTCTAAATTGTTCAAATCATACCCCCTGGGGATTGGGCGGGGCCACAATGGGGAATCAAAGTTTTACATAAAAAATATATGGGGAAAAATCTCTGAAAATGATTAATCTTCTACTCAAGAACCACTGGGCCAGAAAAGCTGAAACTTATGTGGAAGCAACCCAGGGTAGTGTAGATTCTATATTGTTAAAGTCATGACCCCCCGGGGTTGGGCGGGGCCATAATGGGGAATCAAAGTTTTACATAGAAATATATAGGAAAAATCTTTGAAAATATTCTTCTCAAGTACCACTGAGCCAGAAAAGCTGAAACTTATGTGGAAGCATCCCGGGGTAGTGTAGATTCTAAATTTTTTAATCATGACCCCCAGGGGTAGGACGTTGGCCACAATTGGGAATCAAAGATTTACAATGTTGAATCAAAGCATCCTATGGTAGTATAGATTTCAAATTGTTTAAATTATGATCAGTGGGGTAAGGTGGGGTCACAATATGTATTACAAGGGGGATATCTGGTAAAAAACGGAATGTTCAAAGCTTTTCAGGTGAGCGATGTGGCCCATGGGCCTCTTGTTCTTAATAGGTATTCGGTCCTTGAGAAAGGAATTTCTTGTGCAATATTTGCCATGCTGGAATTATGTAGACTCTATTTAAAAATAATAAAAGGTTATAGTACATCGGAACTTACTGAAACGAACATCTATAAATTTAAAAAATTTCTAAAAATTATCGTCTCGGTTTCAATTCGAAATAAGTTGTGAATTTGTTTATAATATACCCTGTAATTAATAACCAATTAATTATATCAAAACACGGACGACCCACAGGTGTAGTGTCATCTATGTAACACCCAATTAACACCTCCATGCCAAGGCGTTCATTGTTTCCTGATAAGTCCAGACTGCATCAATTTTACGTTTGATTGGCGTGTATACACTCACAATCAAAACTTCGAGAGACAGAGAGTAAAATTCAATGAAATATTTGTAACGGGACCCAGATTTTGGTTCGAGAGATAGAGAACTTCGAGAGATAGAAGTTTGAGAGATCAGGAGTAAATTTGCTTAGTTAGATAGGGAAAAAACGGGACCGGAGGTTCACTTTGAGAGATCAAGAACTTTGAGAGATTGGAGTTCGAGCCATCTAGAGTCACCTGTATTCATGTCAGTCAGTCCATCCCACTAAAGTGGGGAAATTTAAGGATTTTTTAAAAATATGTTTAGGAGGTGAATCTACCCATAGTAAAAGATCTAGACGAGCTCTCCTGCCAGAACCAGAAGAGGAAAGACGAGCTGCGCAGCCTGAGATTCCAGACATACAGATGTCAGAAATGCAGCTCCCACTACCAGAAATCCCCCTACAACTAGACAGAGCCTCTCCTGAAAAAGTCAGGGCAGATATCAGTATGGGAGTAAGTAAAAAAATGTCCATATAAAGAGTGACACTATGAATCATAAGCACAATTTGTGTGATTTCAAGAGAAAAGTCAAAATCCTTGTATAATTATTCATAAAAATTGAAAATGTTCTTTTACTATACATGTAATTGGAAAATCTGTCATCATAAGTTGATCAAACAAGAGTTGCATTTGGTTGGAAATTAGTAATTAATGAAACAATTATTGTATCAAACTTAAAATTTCTGCAGACATTTCTTAATTGATTAATTTGCATCTTTGATAGAATGAAATGCCCTCTATGGAAATCCCCCGGGACGCCTCAATATCACTGGAGAGGAGTCTTCAGGACACCACCCCTATCCAGCTCCACCTGTCTGCCAGGAGTAAAGACGACTCCCTGTCTGATAGGTCCACGGCAAGGTAAAGTATCAGTTAAAATAGAGGATGGGGGAGGGATTTATTAATTGTTATCATTAACAGCCAAGCTCTTGCAGTGATTATAATGATCTTCATTTAAGCACATTGATATCTTCAAAAAATAGTTTTATGCCCTTCAAAGAAGGGAGGACATATTGTCTGTCTGTCAGTCCACCATCAGTTTCCATTTTCTTCGCCGAGGTTGCACATATTGAAATGAAATTTGATATACAGATTTATATACCTAATGTGACGTATCACTCAATTTTACTGTTGATTTTATGCTATCACACAATGTTGACTTTTCGGATCACTACACTGTAGTTTTCTGAATTCATATCACCACTCTCTGAAACTGATGACGTAGTACGCAGAAATATGACGTTATTTTTCTTGCACGTTAAAAAGTCCCTTGTTATTATGCTTTGTTTTATGGATAAATGTTATGCAATTGATCTCTAAAGTTTTCTTTTGCTATATTTTGCTAGTCACGAGGGGGTATATAATAAATTTATTATTATAACAGTAACTTGATACAACGGGTTGTATCACGTCTCGTTGACAGGCGCGGATCATCAGATCAAACTCGACACTTCGCATCTTGTTAGATCTGATGATCCGCGCCTGTCAACTTGACATGATACGACCCTTCGGATCAAGTTACTGTAATAATAATATATATTTATCATAAGAATATTTAGATCAAGCTCTGTTTTGGGTACGATCTGGCCATTTTGGACAGAGCTATGCCCCTTGGACTTTGAAAAATTCCAATTATTTGGTGGAGGGGTGCATATTTTAGTGTTTTACAAACATCTCTTGTTTTCTAAAGATTACTGGGTATTTATTATTTGAGGAATTGATTGTTTTAAATAAATTCCTTGCTGTAAGCAGTTTTATGTTTAATAAATCTAAATGGCAACTATTCTATTTAATCTTTTTCTAGTCGAAAAAAGAGGAGTCGATCTCGGGGGTCTATTGAGGAGGAGCTTCTGATCCCTCCCTCAGAGCACTCAGTGTCAGACACATTCTCGAGGATCAGTCGAAATCTCTCTGTAGTGCAGGAGGAGTCCGAGATACCTATGGTGGACACACCTTTACCTGTTATTTCCAAGCTCTCACAAGTAGAAAGTAGAGTTCTCAGGTATATATAAACAAAAAAATTATTTATTAAAATAAGATTTTACTTTTTCTTTTTTTTTTTCTTGTTGTCCTCATAGTTTATGGGCATTCTTTAGTAATTTGATATTCGTATTCAGATATTTTCTCTTTTAATTTCAGGTTAATCAACTCAAACACAAGTGAGAAGGACTACACAACATTTGAGGAAGTTTGCCCACCACACTTTTATGACAGAAGACTGGCAGCCTCCATGTTCAATGCCTTGCTTCGTTAGTATCAATCTAGAAACTACATGTATTGCTTTTCTCTTGCTTCATGATTTGGACACTGATCTGGCTTGAATTCAATCTTATTCAAACTTGTTTACAATACACTGTATCTCTTATGAGTTCATATTCTGGAGTTACATGTCTTTATAGTTGAAAATAGAAGCCCTGTCTATGAACATACATGTATGATATACATGTACATGCTTGTTTAAGTTATTATTCCATATAAAATGTTCATATTTAAAGCAATGCAGTTTTAATCTTTAGATAATATATTTATTAAACTTTCCCCTTAGATTTATGTGCCAAAGGGAATATATATGTTGACCAGAGGGAGCCTTACGGAGAGATGGTTATCCAGAGAGGACACAATTTCTAAAGATCAGGCAGAAAGACCAGTCTGTGGGCATCCATTATTTGTTATTATTTAAATGAGAGAAGTTGTACAAATGTTAATGAAAGCAACTGATAGGGTTTGTTGCATGCTATGTTTTCAAGCTATCTAATTACCCTTGTTTCTTGTTTAAGGCATGACATATCATGAGACAAAATTATGAATGAAATCATGTACAAATACTTGGTTTTTGTGTTATCTGTGTTTTAAGAAAGGTAATTAGGACAGTTGTTGATTGTTATTAATGTTCTTTATTCTTCATGTTATGATGTGCTTGTCACATTATTCTGTTGCTTGTATATTAGCAAGGAGAAAATAATTTGTTTGCACAATATGTTCAATCTCATGGGGATTTTTTTCTTTAACATTGATTTTATATATCAAACAAAGTAATTATAAATTATTTTACACTGAAAAACAAAGAATTGATGTTAAATACCACATTTGTGCACATTTTGTCACCTAAAAGAGCTTTTCCCACTTTTAAAATGCAATGATTGTTACAGTTGTGATATACCTCCTTGAAAATGCTGTTGATATGCTGTTTATGTTAAGGAGTTGGCTCTGTATATTAGTTAATATTTATTTTGTTTAATAGTCTGTTATTGAATTATGAAATTTTATCATTTCTTGTACAGTGTACAAATTTTATTTTTTCAAGTTAGCTTTTATACATTATGAACCATGGCTGGTGATTACAAATGCAACATAATAGCATTCATTGGGAGAGAAAAAATGAAGATTCAAAACTGATTTGGTATGTTTTAAATTAAATTCTATTATAACATTTTTTTTTTATTCAACTAGCAAATATTAACTTTCTTAACAAGCATTGTCAACAAAAGTGCACCATATAAATTACATAAAGTACCTCTTTGAAATCCTATGGACAATCAAAACAAACAAAAACCAAAAAAAAAATCATCGTTGATTAAGTTTCAATGTATTGACATATGTTTGCAAAGATTGCTATTTACCAAAAAAAAAATTGAATAGATCATGTACACACATGTAGCTTTTTTGGAGATTTCAAAGCTATGTTAAGATTGTAGAAAACTTTGCAAAATAACTTACTATCAAAACAAGAGCAACATTATTTCTTACATTCTAGAGTCTTCTTTTCTTTATCAGAAGCAATAAAATTATGTTATGCAGTCTTACTGTTCTGGAGTATTGTAGTCTCCCTATTGAGTCTGTTTTATTGTACTTTGCATTATGGACCTCATGTTAAATTATGAAGAACTTGTTTTCTATACAAAACTTGTTTTGATTTTACTGTTCATGTTGAATAAAATAAATTAAACTTTTGGTTATTGTAACATTTATTGATTATGATGACTGTAATTGACTTTTCTGTATGCCCAGTGGTCTGTAGACGAATAATAAAGAGTTGTTTACATGAGTATACAACAAACAAGTTCAAAGGACCCCCCCCCCCTCTCCTTATTTCGTTGTCTAAGTTATTAGGATGAACAAAAGTTACTGCAAAGACAAAGCTAAATAGGGACTCAAATAGGCATATCTCATATTAGACTTTCTATTGATATCAGCACTAGTGTATACCCTTCGCATATGGTACACCTGATTGCTTTATTGTCAGAGCACCAACGTGGAAAGGACGGCATGCATACATGTATTACTATGTGCTGGCTTGCTGTGCAACTATTTTATAGTTCTGGGGTATCTTCAATCTTGCTGCGGGAGAGTTTATATGTACAGTTATTTTGTCGTCACCGATTGTTTTCTACTACGCCTAACCACGTGTCTCAATCCACCAGAACAGATCAGTACATGTACATGTAATTGTTGGAAATTGAAAAATGATCTGTATGTGGATTTTGAGAGTTTGATTCGTGCTTTTTGTGAACGGACCCCCCCCCTTATTAGAATAATTTGTGTCTCGGAAGAAGCCCTCACCCTGTCCGTAGGACAATATCATTTTAACGATAAAATGTTCTATCTACACCCACCCTCTAAATCCGCACATGTAAAATGTAATTTATAGGTTGTTATTTTTTTTTAGGAATTTTGATAAAAGATTTATGTATCTAGCTGTCTTTAAAGAACTTAAAGTCAAGTAAAGATAATTTTGAATACACAGTACATGGTACACCATATATGTATGATGTGAGCTAGATAATCTATACTCTCGCACTGAGAAGTTGATACCGGGAAGTCAAAATGCCGATGATATTTGTGTACACTAATCTAAAGGACGAGAAAGTCGCTGCAGATTTCGAGATTAATACCTCCAGATGTGTGTCGGAAGTTCTGAACAAACCCAAAGAGGTACTTTTTTTTCAATATTTCTGACCATATTTTGGGGGAAATGGGCAAAGGCAGGTCATCAACTGGGACATAATAATATACATGTATGTACGATACCTTGATAGGGATAAAAGTCGTCTGAACTGTACATCAATCTGATAAAAATCGCTCCCAAATCATGATGGTGATTTTACAAATATCTTAATACTTATTTTTGAGGGATTATACAGAGACCATCAGAATTTCGAGCGTAACAAAGATCTGATTTTAATCAGATTGCATGATGTACATTTTAGTTTATATGTGAATTCAGAAAATATATCTCGTCATGCATATTTTGAACTTCATCCATATACGTATTTCAAGCTTAAAGCTATATGAGCTGCACTTTTCATGCCAGACAATGTTGTTAATTTTTTATGTAATTGTGTAAATTATATTTAATGTGACAGAAAAAAATGTTAAGCATTCGTGGGGAACGCAATTTTTCAATTGTTGTTCTTTGCTGTTTATTGACATTCTTTAATTAAGTACATATTCTATAACCCATCTCAAATTTTTTTGTAATTTTCCTCTTTCCAGAGAATTCATGTTATTTTGAATCCCGACAGACGTATGTGTAGGAACGAAGATACTTCGCCCTGTGTGCTGATTGAGATTCATTCAATAGGGGTGTTTAGCGCCGACAAAAATCCGGGATACACGGAAAAGTTTATGGAATTCTTTTCGAACACTCTCGGAATTCCTAAATCAAGGTGAACAATCTATTTTACGGATTCTACATTACATTGGTTATTGAAACCAATAGCGAAATGGGTTTAATATTAATTGTGCATTGAAGGGTTAAATATTAATTGTTATTCGATTACTGTATTTCCTCTTGCGGTACATGTGGGGGAGGGGGATGTCCCGTTGGATAAAAGGGAACAGTGCACCAAAATATCGTCAGTTTGTCAAATCTGATCATCGTTGCAAGCCTCGATTTTTTTGTCCATTATATTCTTAGAAAAACATTCAAGATACGAAAACCCTTGACTTGCAACAATGAGATTTTTTTAGTTTGTAATTTTATTATTTCTTTTTTATATTACTTAACCCTAAAAAAGATTTACAGGTAAGATAATTGAGACGGTCAGAAAAACATCATAATACGAATAATTATTTAACCCCACCCAAGATAATCCCTGCACTTGGGGAGGGGTACTCTATTTTCGTATGTGGACATGTTAACACAGCTAAAAGAAAATAAAGCAAAACTTGGACGACAATTGAAATTTTTCCACAATTAAAAACCAAATGATGCAATTATTCCAATCTGCAGTACCTCGAATGCATTGTCACGAACTGATTTATTTTTTTTTTTCATTTTAGAGTCACGCTGGTGTATAAAGCTGTCGAAGCCCACATGGTCGGGATATTGTAACAGAAATGTACTGTGTACTACTATACTGGCGTTATTCATATATAATTCTTTATCCCAGATTTCCCTGCAAAATCAGCGTTATTGTTCATTTACACATTACTCTTTTAACACTGAGAGTATGTACATCATTTATAATTTGAATGTTTAATTATTTTGACACAAGTTTGCGTATAAAAATATATACGGTTATCTGTATTGTCAGAGTGTCTGTTGTACGTTACAGTTAAAAGGATTTTTTGTTATCTTTACGGTACACATGGTACAAATATATGATATGCCATTCTCTAATAACATTATTGCATTTAATACATGATCTAATAACTATACGCTACTGATATTTTCCTCATAAATTGTTAATTATAATAATTATATTTTATATACCCCCTCCTTCACGGGAAATGATCGTCCCTTTACGATAATGTATATGAAAAAAAAAATGCCAGGGTATGCATATGTAATAAAAAAAATTGTGAAATACACATGATTTTTTTTTTTCATGCAGAATCATACATTGTTAGACTCTAAAGTTGAAAGTTTATTCATTGTTGTTGAAAATAAAAGAAAAGGGTAAATCTCTGATTCAAAATATTCAAAGGCTTTAAGCTAACTATTTTTTTTCTTCATTTTAATAGGTCATAACATCAAATAAGTAAAACATACATAATAATATACAATAATAATAATAACTAGATACGATCTCGTTGCGAAACAGTTCTTGTTCGATTCTTGATGAGATAAGATCAGATTTTGATTAGATTTCCATTCTAAAGTAATGATTTTCCATATTCTGTAAAAAGACATTGAACAATAAAGATAAAACAATTTTGGCCCCTCACGGCCCCTAATAAGGGATCAGCCCTTTTTTCTTTATAACATTTTAAAGCTCTCAGGATTATGAACACTTTTTGTTTAACAACTATTCAGAGATTCTTTTTCGTTTTCGAGTTATTTGGAAAATATATATTAAGGGACAGCCCTTCAACTCCCTAATGGGGACGTTTAGCAAAAAAGGAAAGGTTGCATATTGTTCAAAACATGGATTTGAACATTTTTTGTTCAATTTTACTGTATCAAAAAAAATCTCACTTTCGAGATATAAAGCGTCAAAGATTTGGCCTTCTGGCCCCTTGTGGCCCCTAATTATCTAATTTACTACATAATAATCATAATATACAGTTGTAGATTGTTGAGATAAACATTTTTGCTTCAGTAATGTATAGCAAAATATTACTGTTAAAGAGTTATCGAAAAAAGTTTTTCTTGGCCCCTAATTTGAGTGTCCAGCCCCTTTTTCTCGATTTCATCTTAAAGCTCTTAGGAGTTTGAAAACTTTTTGCTCAATAACTATTCAGAGATTCTTTTTTGTTTTCGAGTTATTTGCAAAATAAATATTTAGGGGCCAACCCTTCAACTCCCTAATGGGGACGTTTAGCGAAAAATGAAAGATTGCATATTGCTCAGAATATGTTTTTGAACATCTTTTGTTCAATATTTCTTATCAAAATATTTCTCACTCTCGAGATATAAAAC
Source organism: Saccostrea cuccullata (assembly GCF_032062105.1). Taxonomy (NCBI): domain Eukaryota; kingdom Metazoa; phylum Mollusca; class Bivalvia; order Ostreida; family Ostreidae; genus Saccostrea; species Saccostrea cuccullata. The sequence continues at coordinate 25,635 of NW_026918226.1, forward strand.
GTCAAAGATTTGGCATTCTGGCCCCTTGTGGCCCCTGATTATGTACCATACGTCATAAAAATTATGATATATAGCTGTAGATTGTTGAAATAGACATTTTTGCTTCAGTAATGTATAACAAAATATTGATTGTTAACGAGTTATCGAAAAAAGACTATAAGCCCTTTTTGGCCCCTAATTTGAATGCCCAGCCCCTTTTTCTTGATTTCATTCTGAAGCTCTTAAGATTTTGAACACTTTTTGTTCAATAACTATTCAGAGAAAGTTTTCGAGTTATTTGCAAAAGAAATATTTAGGGGCCAACCCTTCAACTTTAATGGGGACTTTTAGCAAAAAATGAAAGGATGCATATTGTTCAGAACATGATTTTGAACATCTTTTGTTCAATATTACTTGTCAAAATATTTCTCACTTTCGAGATATAAAGCGTCAAAGATTTAGCATTCTGTGCCCCTTTTGGCCCCTAATCTTGTATTATACTACATTTAAATCATAATACACAGTGGTAGATTGTTGAGATAAACATTTTTGCTTCAGTAATGTATAACAAAATATTGATTCTTAAAGAGTTATCGAAAAAACACTTTAAGCCCCTTTTGGCCCTTAATGTGATGAGTCAGCACTTTTTTCTTGATATCATTCTAAAGATATTGTCATTCTGCACAAATTTTGTTCAGTATGTTTTATCAAAATAATTATATTTTAAAAGATATGATGCAAAATGTCTTAAAAAATCGGTCATGATTCGTGTCCTAAATTTTGACCCCTAAAGCTTCCATACTAGACACTTCCGGAAAATATCCTGACCCAGGTGCAACATGGCAACATGTCCTCTATTATCACTGAAAATTGCTGAAAAATGTTGGCAGATTCAGCGCTCTAGCTTAAGCCGTTATTGAGTTCTATCACAGACAAGGAGATCGTCTGAATTTTAAGAGAAGGGAGATAACTCTAGACCGGAAGTGATTTTCAAAAAATCCTTCAGCCGGAATTAACTTCAGATTATTTGGACCAACCCTGAAAATTTGAAACAAATCGATCCAAAGATCTTTGAGAAATTTCGGCACAAAATTTGTGCAGAAAAAAAGAATAATAATAATAACTAGATACGATCTCGTTGCGAGCAACGAGTGTGTTTCCGATTTTGACAAGATGAAATAAGTTTTTGATTGAGATTTTTATACTAAAATAATGATTTCTCAGAGGTCAAATAGAGTGAGATTTAAAAGATTTAAATTTTTAAAAAAAATTAAATTGCTTTCAATTGTAAAATTAAGTACTATATTTGTACTGTGAGCTATAATGAACATCATACAATGTGTTTTGAAACGTCTCAAGGGTCAAATAGAGTGAGATTTAAACGATTTAAATTTTACAAAAAAATTAAATTGCTTGGAATTGTAAAATCAAGTACTATATGTGTATTTTGTCAGATAGAGAACATCATACAATGTGTTTTGAAACCTCTCCGAGGTCAAATAGAGTGAGATTTAAACGAATTAAATTTTTCAAAAAATTTAAATTACTTCTAAATGTAAAATTAAGTACTATATATGTATTGTGACAGATACTGAAAATCATGCAATGTGTTTTGAAACATCTCAAGGGTCAAATAGAGTGAGATTTAAACGATTTAAATTTTTCAAAAAATTTAAATTGCTTCCAAATGTAAAATCAAGTACCATATATGTATTGTGACGAATAGTGAACATCATACAATGTGTTTTGAAACCTCTCAGAGGTCAAATAGAGTGAGATTTAAACGATTTAAATTTTTCAAAAAATTAAATTGCTTCCAAATGTAAAATCAAGTACTATATTTGTATTGTGAGATATAGAGAACATCATACAATGTGGTTTGAAACCTCTCAAGGGTCAATTGAGTGAGATTTAAACGATTTAAATTTTTCAAAAAAATTAAATTGCTTTCAAATGTAAAAACAAGTACTAAATATGTATTGTGACAGATAGAGAACATCATACAATGTGTTTTGAAACCTCTCAGAGGTCAAATAGAGTGAAATTTAAACGATTTAAATTTTTCAAAAAATTTAAATTGCTTCCAAATGTAAAATAAAGTACTATATGTGTATTTTGTCAGATAGAGAACATCATACAATGTGTTTTGAAACCTCTCCGAGGTCAAATAGAGTGAGATTTAAACGATTTAAAATTTTCAAAAAATTTAAATTACTTCTAAATGTAAAATTAAGTACTATATATGTATTGTGACAGATAGTGAAAATCATGCAATGTGTTTTGAAACGTCTCAAGGGTCAAATAGAGTGAGATTTAAACGATTTAAATTTTTCAAAAAATTTAAATTGCTTCCAAATGTAAAATTAAGTACCATATATGTATTGTGACAAATAGTGAACATCATACAATGTGTTTTGAAACCTCTCAGAGTCCAAATAGAGTGAGATTTAAACGATTTAAATTTTTCAAAAAATTAAATTGCTTCCAAATGTAAAATCAAGTACTATATTTGTATTGTGAGATATAGAGAACATCATACAATGTGGTTTGAAACCTCTCAAGGGTCAAATAGAGTGAGATTTAAACGATTTAAATTTTTCAAAAAAATTAAATTGCATTCAAATGTAAAAACAAGTACTATATATGTACTGTGACAGATAGAGAACATCATACAATGTGTTTTGAAACCTCTGAAAGGTCCAATAGGGTGAAATTTAAACGATTTAAATTTTTCAAAAAATTTAAATTGCTTCCAAATGTAAAATAAAGTACTATATGTGTATTTTGTGATAGAGAACATCATACAATGTGTTTTGAAACCTCTCCGAGGTCAAATAGAGTGAGATTTAAACGATTTAAAATTTTCAAAAAACTTAAATTACTTCTAAATGTAAAATTAAGTACTATATATGTATTGTGACAGATAGTGAAAATCATGCAATGTGTTTTGAAACCTCTCAAGGGTCAAATAGCTGAGATTTTAACGATTTAAATTTTTCAAAAAATTTAAATTGCTTCGAAATGTAAAATTAAGTACAATATATGTATTTTGACAAATACTGTAAACCAACTATTATTAGTGTCATCTTTTATTCGCGATTCGTCAGTTAAAAATCAATCAGCGATGATTAATTTCCTCGGCTGAAGAAACATTCTCTACAAATTCTTAGCAAAATGAATGGTTCGCGGCTATTAATATTCGCGAGATAAAGAAGGTCGCGGAACTCGCGGATATTTCTCGCACGCGAATAAAAGTTGGTTTACAGTAGTGAACATCATACAATGTGTTTTGAAACCTCTCCGAGGTCAAATAGAGTGAGATTTAAACGATTTAATTTTTTCAAAAAAATTGAATTGCTTTCAAATGTAAAAACAAGTACTAAATATGTATTGTGACGGATAGAGAACATCAGACAATGTGTTTTGAAACCTCTCCGAGGTCAAATAGAGTGAAATTTAAACGATTTAAATTTTTCAAAAAGTTTAAATTGCTTCCAAATGTAAAATCAAGTACGTTATTTGTATTGTGCGATATAGAGAACATCATACAATGTGTTTTGAAACCCCTCCGAGGTCAAATAGAGTGAAATTTAAACGATTTTAATTTTTCAAAAAGTTTAAATTGCTTCCAAATGTAAAATCAAGTACTTTATCTGTATTGTGAGATATAGAGAACATCATACAATGTGTTTTGAAACCTCTCAAGGGTCATATAGAGTGAGATTTAAACGATTTAAATTTTTCAAAAAAATTAAATTGCTTCCAAATGTAAAATCAAGTATGTTATTTGTATTGTTAGATATAGAGAACATCATACAATGTGTTTTAAAACCCCTCAGAGGTCAAATAGAGTGAAATTTAAACGATTTAAATTTTTCAAAAAGTTTAAATTGCTTCCAAATGTAAAATCAAGCGCTATAACAGGTTTTAAAACACATTGTCTAATGTTGTCTATCTGTCAAAATACACATGTTGTGCATTTTCTTACATTTGTAAGTAATTGATTTTTTTGAAAAATTTAAATCGTTTAAATCTCTATTAATTTGACCTTTGTGAGATTTCAAAATATATTCTATGGTGTTCTCCATCTGTCAAAATACAGATTTCATATTCAAATTTTTATTTGAATGAAATTTAATTTTTTTTGAAAAATTTAAATCGTTTAAAACTTGCTTTATTCGACCTCTGAGATATTTCAAAACACATTGTATGATGTTCTCCATCTGTCAAAATACAGATTTCATCTTCGATTTTTTATTTGGATGAAATTTAATTTTTTTGAAAAATTTAAATGGTTTAAATCACGCTTTTTTCGCCCTCTGAGATATTTCAAAACACTTTGTATAATGATCTTCATCTGTCATAATACAGATATAGTATTTGATTTTACATTTAGAAGCAATTTAAATTTTTTGAAAAATTTAAATCGTTTAAATCTCCCTCTATTTGACCTTTGAGATATTTCAAAACACATTTTATGATGTTCTCCATATAACAGAGTACAAATATGGTACTCAATTTTACATTTAGAAACCATTTAAATTTTTTGAAAAATTTAAATCGTTTAAATTTTCCTCTATTTGACCTTTGAATGGTTTTAAAACACATTACATGATATTCTCCATCTGTCAAAATACAGATGTAGCAATTGATTTTACATTTGGCAGAAATTAAAATTTTTTGAAAAATTTAAATCGTTTAAATCAAACTCTATTTGACATTTGAACGATTTTAAAACACATCGAATGATGTTCTTCATCTGTCAAAAGACAAATATAGTACTCAGTTTTACATCTTGGAGCAATTTAAATTTTTTGAAAAATTTTAATCGTTTAAATCTCACTCTATTCGACCTTTGAGAGATTTCATTTCAAAACACTTTGTATGATGTTCTACATCTGTGAAAATAAAAATGTAGTACTTAATTTTACATTTGGAATCAATTTAAATTTTTTGAAAAATTTTAATCGTCTAATTCTCACTCTGTTTGACCATTGAAAGATTTCAAAACACGTTGTATAATGTTCTCTATCTGTCAAAATACAATTATAGTACTTGATTTGACATATGAAAACAATTTAAATTTTTTTGAAAATTTGAAATCGTTTAAATTTCACTTTATTAAAAGTTAGAGGATTTCTAAAAACCTTATATATTGTTCTCGATCTTTTAAATACGGATATAGTCCATGTTTAAACAATTGAGAGCCATTTAATTTTTTTGAAAGATTAAAATCGATTTGATTTTACTCTATTTGACTTTTGAACGATCTCAAAACACATGGACTTATGTTCTCCATCTTATAAAATACATAAAAGTCCTTTCTTCACATTTGAATGCAAATTTAAGTTTTTTGAAAAAAAAAATTTGAATCGATAAAATCTCACGCTTTTGACCTTATTCGAGAATTTCCCAATAAATTGTGTAATATTTCTTGAAATCGAAGTATGTAGGCCAAAGATCGAAGAGTTCATTCAGCCGCACTGACCGCAAGCGTCCTTGATAATTAGTTTGACATGTTCTGTCAAAACAATATGCTAACATACCTGCGTTCATAGTTTCTTTACCATTGCATTTACAATATAAAAAAATATACCGTTGGAAAGCTCTTAAAAAGATCTATTTGATGAATTAAAAATTTTTAAAATCGGTCAAGAAATGAAAGAGAAATGACTTTTTACAGAAATCAAACGATATCCACCAAAGATCAAAGAGCTCCGAAGAGCGCGGTCATCTGCAAATGTCCTTGATAATGAATTTGACATGTCCTGTCAAAATGAAGGTACAACTTACCTGAGCTTATATTTTCTTTATTAGTGCACGTACAATAAAAAGAAAGATATCGTTGGAAAGGTCTTGAAAAGATCTATTTGATGGTACAAAAATATTTGAAATCGGTCAATAAATGAAAGTGTTATGATTTTTTAAAAGAAAATTTCTAAGAGTACACTTGCACTCAAGTGTCCTAAACACACCCGAGCGTATATATTGTTTATTATTGTACACAAACACAAAACAAATACATTTTTTGAAAGCTCTTGTCAAGATCTATCTGATGATATAAGAAATTTTAAAATTGGAACAAAAATTTTTTTTGAAAAATTTTAATTTAAAATTGAAAAAAATTAAAACGTCTTCTTAGAATTTCAAAACTCATGTGCACATGCCAGGATTACATTTAATCATTCCTGAAAATTTCAAATCTCTATTTTGCGTGGTTTTTTCAGAATATGACATACCAGCATTGCAGCAAAACGTCAAAAATACGTCATATTTAGCGAACGGAAGTAAATTGATAAAAAATGAAAAAATATTTTCAAGAAAACATTGTTCCCTATCATCTCTAAATGTTTGACAAAAATCCACTAAACCGTCACTGAGATACTGGTGTAGGAAAAAATATCATTAGTCCCTTTTTGTCCCTTAATACGTAATATATGACGTCAGCAGTATAATATATAGTTGAAGATTTTTAAGAGGAACATTTTTGTTTCTATAAATAATCACAAAATATCGATCGTTTAAGAGTTATACAACAAATTGTTCTGGGTCCTTTTTATCCCTAATTTGATGAGTCAGCACTTTTTGATTGACATCATTTGAAAGAACTTGACATTTTGCACAAATATTGTTCAGTATCTCTTAACAAAATGACTATACTTTTAAAGATATGATACAAAATGTCTCGAAAATTCACTCTTGATTTGTTTCCTAACTTTCAACCCTTGGCCGTTTCCATACTACACATTTTCCGAAAAATTGGAAACCTTGTTGCAATATGGGAACATGTCCTCTATTATCACAGAAAATTTCAGTCCTCCAGCTTTAACCGTTTTTGAGTTCTATCGCAGACAAAGAGGTCCTAAAAATTTTGATTTAAGGGCAATAACTCTCGACCGGAAGTGATTTTCAAAAAAATGAAAAAAACGTATAAGGTTTAGATAAAGATACACCTTTCCTGAAATTTTCAAGTAAATCGGTCGAGCCATCTCCGAGAAATCTTCTGCACAAAAATTGTAAAGAAAAAAAAAGGAAGAATAATAATAATAAAAGTGAAAAAGAAACAATAGAATAATAGAAGGGTCTTCCGCTGAGACGGAAGACCCTAATAAAGCCTTTATTTATCCAGGATGACATATTTTAGCAACAATGCTAGTTTTCAATATGGTCCTGCAATATAACATACATACCGACAGGTATTAGTAAAACACAGTTTAAAAGAAATAGAGTACATATAAAGATTTTTAAAAAAATGAATTATAAGCTAAAAAAAATACTTAACAAAATTAAGACGCATGATGATATTCTCTAAGATAGTTTCCTTTAAAACATACAACACTTGTCGAATTTCTGATGTTTTCACACAGTGTATTCCATACATTGCTACCTGAAACAACAAAAGATCTCTTATAATACTCAGTTTTTGCCCTGGGTACATACAATAAATTTGAATTGGAATACAGCCATGAAACAGTTCTATTTCATTAGTTTATTAGTTTTAATAAAATCACAGATAAACAGTTTTATTCTTGCTGCATGTCAATTAAGAAAGAAAATATTAAAATGTTCAAAATAAATTGTTGATTCCCTTTAGATCTTAAATAATGAAATCTGTTTGATGCTGAAAAATATTGGCAAATTCTTGTAGATTTTACAAACATAAAATATGCAAATTTTCTCTGATGAAACAAGTTCTTTGGGCTTATTAGATTTTGTTCACCAAAACAAGAATAAAAAAAGAGAGAGAAAAGTTTTTTAAGTGTACTATCCAAAGGTTTAGGATGAGAGGTAAATAAGAGACAGCAAAATTGAAGGAAAGGGGGAAAAAATCAAGAATTTTTATACGAGTAATTTTACGAACGATTTACTGTGCTCCCTCGAAAAAAAAATGGACCCGAACAAAATTTTTAGTCAAGATTCGGCGTTTTTACAGCAGTATCAAGCTGACCTCAACAAACAAGCATCACATGAAAATGTTACCCAGCGACCCCACAGTCATATCAGTCTTCTTACCGGGAAACCATCTCAGGTGAATCTTCATCATGTGTTTAATGAGTTTTAGGTGTCGAGGAAATTCGAATAATTTGAACATCTCATAAAGATTCCCTGGCATACGTACTCTTTACCTTCTGCAACTGTTCTGTCCCAATTTAAAGAACATTTATATGAGTGTCATGTCCTTTCACATAAAGTACAGATTAATTTTGCTTCATTTAACATGTTTAAACTTCGTGGACCTAGAGGATTCATAATATTTAAATTCCGCATCACATTGAGATTCTTGTTACTTTTTTGTGGTTAGTATGAAAAATTTACAGAACCTGTGTGTCTCATCTTTTGTCAGTATACTATTGAATTTTTATGGCATGTTATAGTTTGAAGCAATGTATCATCAATATTCTCATATCATGGCACGCTGAATATTCCAATAATCATGATAATATCTGTCTGTAGTCTGAATGTTGACTTTTTTATGTTTAAGAAGTATGAAACGTCGGATTGGAAAAAAAAATTCACATAAAACATAATTTCACAGATTTCCATATTCCTTTTATTTTAATTTTATTTAGGTCATTGAATTTATAACCTAATAAACTCCACAATAAACATGATAAAGTTCATATTTTAAAAGTTTTTAGTTTGTATTGTTGATAAGTTTTCGTGTAGAAATACATCATAAATATTAAAAAAAAAAAATGAAATCAATTTAAACTACAAGCTTCCATGCTTTCCCAAACCACTATACAATGAGACTCACCAATTTTGGAGATATTTTATAAGACTTTCTGTTTTAAAAAAAGTATTACAAATTAAAAGATGCATGCTTAGAAAATGATTTGACACGAAAAAGTTAGGCCATAGTTATGGGTATGATTTTTCTTTGATTAACTGTTGAAGTAAATATTTGGACTTATGATGGGTTCACTTTTTATGCAAAAGAACTAAGCACTGCTATATCTGTATATATCTTTACATTGGTGGTACACTTAATACCCTCTAAAAGTTAACAAGAAAATTAATATCCACTTAATCATTTGAACTAATTTAATTTACACAGTTGATAAATACCACCACTGGGACATCTTTGTTGAAGACCTCTCATGCTGGTCCTATGCTGAGTGGATCGGGGACCAGTGCAAGTAATCCACATGTAACGCAGATCATAAAAGGACCTCACGGGATGATTGTGAAGAATGTTCAAGGAGGCAGGTAAAGTTCCTTTAGACTCTGTTCAAAATATGTCATTGTGTACATCATAAGAAGGAATGAACACTTTTATTAGCTCACGGGAGCTGAAAGCTCAAGTAAGCCTTTCTGATTGCATTTTGTCTGGCATCTGTCGTTTTGTCTGTGAGCTGTCCATCCTCTGTCTGTAAATTTTTCACATTATGGATTTCTTTTCAAGAACCATTGAATCAATTTCAACCAAACACAAAGCATCCTTGGTAGAAGGGGAATCAAGTTTGTTCATATGAAAAGCCACTCCTTCATACAAAGGGAGATAATTAAGAATTGGTGAAAAATTGATATCATCTTTCAAAAGACCATCTATAAAAACTTTTAAATCAGACAAAATGAAGCGTATGTGAAACCTTTCATTACAGAGGGTAAGATGGGTCATAATTGGGGATCAAATTTTCTTCATAGGAATATATAGTTAAATCTTTAAAAAATCTTCTTCTCAAGAACAACAGAGCTGTTATTAGTCATATTGATATGGAAACATCCTCATTCGGGCAAGTAGTTTAGATTAAAGATTGTTAAAACCATTGTTGGTAGGATGGGGCGACAATGGATGATCAAAGTTTTACATATAGGAATATTTGAGGAAATCTTTAAAAATCTTCCTCTAAGTTTAGAAACAGCAAAAGCATGGTTGGTCATATTGATATGGAAGCATCCTCAGATTATGTTGATTGAAATTTATTCAAATCCAGGCCCCAGGGAGTAGGATGGGCTACAATAAGGTATCAACATTTTACATAAGTATACATAGGTAAAATTAAAAAATATTTCTCTCAAGAACAATGAAGCTCTGATTAGGGTAGGTTGGTGTAATTTCAACCGATTATTTTTTTGTACTTAAGATTTGTTAAAGTATGTCACTGTTATGTTATGCTACAACTTTTACTGGATCCTTTTACCTTCGAAATACCTTTTATCTTTCAGATTACATTGATTTTGTATATATTTTTGGTCATAATATGAAATAAATGCGTTCGATTTACACGATATGTGTGTTGGGTAATTTCAACCGCATACGGGGTATTTTCGACCGAAGAACCAATGCAAAGGAAATAATTGGCGTCAGCTCTAATATAGAAAAAAAAAATATGAATTAAAATTTTTCTGCTGTACAGAATAAAAGATGGATCCCGGAGTAAAAATACTGTTGAATTTCTGATATCACAAAATGATTTTTTGATATAAAAAAATACCATTAAAATATTAAAACGGTGCCCCATACATCTAAACTGCACGTAAATAAATCAAATGATTTTTCACTATTGTAGTACTAGTTTTTACCAGGTATTAATGTACATAATTCTTATCACTATCAGAATATTTTTTCCGGATGGTCATGAATCTTTTGTGGTGACAGATAGTGAATTGCATCATTTTACATTGGTCGAAGTTACCCACTGAAGCCGTATCCATGTAGGGATAACTTCGGACGGTTTCTGTTCAGCTGATTTGCAATTTAATTTGTAAAAACTAATTGCTAAAATTAAAAGGGTATAATTTTCATTTTCAAAATAATATTTGATAAATATCACGTCGGGGATATCCAATGATTGTCTTCCCATACAAGATTTTTCTGAGGTGATGGTTCGCTGTAGTGGCAAAAAATATACTCGTCTGTAATTTTTCGGGTGATAAAGCCTATTCTTTGATGTAATTTTCCAATAATGATCTTAATAACGCTTATGGAAATAAAATTATTTTGGACACAATATATTAAAAATACGTTTTCTTTCTGAATAGTAGAAATGTACATACACAATTATACGCGATAAACAAATTACATTAAGGTATTTATGAAATGTCGAAATTAACCAGGTGGGTCGAAATTACACCACCCTACCCTAGTCATATTGATTGATTAGTCATTTTGATTGATTAGTCATATTGATATGGAAGCACCCTCAGGTTGTGTTAATTAAATTCAATTAATTAATCAATAAACCCAGAGTAGGGTGGGGCCACAATAAACAAATCAATACCAAGTGATTGCGCTAAATTTTGAATATGCCAATATATGTACATGTACTTCTTATGCCTTGACTGGAAACATTTTGCTGTACAGTATTTTGATATTTGGATGCTTTAAATAATGTGGCATGTCAGACTCAAGCTTATGCCTTTTAATTTATGTACCTCATAGATTGCATAGGTTGTATACACATGTCCTAGTTTTAATTTTATTTGACATTCAGAAAAAATGTTTAAATGATTAAGCTTAATACACATGTATCCCAATTAGGGATGTCAAATCAGTCAATTTTTAGTACTCGGTTACTCGGACGTTTTTTCGATCGAGTACCCGGGTACTCGGTAAAAGTGTAACTAAATATGAACAAGTAAATTGATGACTGTAAAACATTGTAAATTCTTGTAGAAATAAAACCACGTGCTCTGATATGAGGTTTACCCGTAAATGTGTTTCTGTTGGAACAATGATGAGCACTTTGTGCCCGACGAAATTTAATATAACATTTTTTTAAAGTTCAATTTATTTATCAGGTAAAGTTAACACAAGAAATAAAATTATAAGTGGTTCACAGTGTTTTTGCTTTAAAAATAATAATCTGCTCCGTAATTGCAAAGTAACTTTTTGTTGCGTTTGACGTCCAAGTATCGGTCGTCAGAGCTACGTATGTAGTATCAATTTGAACTTGATCAAGTTCTCCTTACAGAGTGCATTTACGATTTTCGTACACTTTTTCGATCCTAGATTTTATTGTATTACGGGACGATATTTTGTAGTATGGTGCAATGATGGACATAAGTTTATTTTAAAGCCTTTGCCTTCAACAATTTGTATTGACGTGTAATCAAACACAACCCTATCAACAATCGCACGTGTAATATCATCTGTCTCATTTCCCGAGAATTTACGGCTTCTCGGAAAATTGACAAAATTATCTAATTTATTTAAAAATAATAGACCGTAAATGATGTTCAGGGAAAACAAATAATTAAGGCAAAGCAAAAGTAAGGGTAGAAGGCAGCGGAAGGTGAGAAAAGCCAGGTAACAGGTGCTTGGTTACGATAATTACTGTATAAACACTGCCACAGGCGGTAACGGTCATTTAGAGGAGTAGGAAACCCTAATTACTGTATGTACAAGTAAAATAGTTTAATGCATTAATAAATAACCTTAGAAATGTTCAAAAATATACATCCGAGTAACCGAGTACCGATTTTAGTATTCGATACTCGGACGTTCGATCGAGTACCCGGTTAACCGGGTACTCGTTGACATCCCTAATCCCAATACATCTGCTACCCTTTCCCAAAACACAAAAAAGGGAAGTCTGTAAAGTGAAAATGTTTTTTGAATTAGTATAGTTTGTGAATCTACAGTGCTGTTATAGTTTTCATAGTTATACAGAAAGCAAAAGAAAGATTTTTATCAGTGTTGAATTTTTTATTGTAACAAGTATTCTAAATTATTTTCAGCATACATGTATTAACCTGTATTTCAATGAACATAATGAATGTACCAAATATTCTTTCAAACCACAATTATTAAACTGAAAAACAAATATTTCATCTGTAGCATAAGACCTTTATAATTTCCTCAGGTTTTTATTTTGCCTTTTTGTCCCTTCCTTTATTTGCAAGTTGAGATATGTAATCTTTCAAAATACTAATTAATGTAATCAGTAAAATAAACGGACACACTTGGCATGCTTGGGATGAGATGGTACAATGTGGTATGATCATGATGATGCTCTGCAGCTCATAGAAAGACTGTTTTGGTGTCTATCGCTGGTTCAAAATGCCCTTTATTTTTAGTTTGCTTACTGCTGATTTACACGGGGATGTTTCCTTTATAGTGGGAGGACTGAATCACTTGAATTTTTAATTTTTACTCTGACTATTCGATGCAGTGTTATGGATGATTGCTAATTTCCTTTCTAGTACCAGGGTATTTACATGTACTTGATTTTCTTCACTTGACCAGTATAGGAGTCAGCTACAAAAAGGTTGTCTTTAGAGTCCACACATAAACCATATGGAAACTCTGGACCACAGTTCTCAATATGACCCAGAAACTGTCCATTCTGATCTAGAATATGAATTATGTTAGATTCTGCTATCAAAATTTGACTCTGGCTGTCTGTAGCAATGCCAGTTGGACAAAATCTCCAAAGATGTGAACTTGTTGGATTTGAATTAAAATGACCGCTGTATTGAAATCTGCGTTTTCCAGTCTGATCAGCTACAGTTACTTTACAGAGAGGTCTATCAGCCATACAGATATCTAGGTTCCTGTTCTCACAGATGTATTTGGTATTCAAGTGCCAATCATAATGAGGGTAACCTGCACCATCATGAAAGACGCTTGAATATAGACTGTCACCAAAGCTTTGCATCTCCTTATTGTCAGAGTAGCGGACAACCTTTGAACCACATTCAAATTCATATACATCTTTATTGACCCAACAACCCAGAAAATCACCAGAGAAGGTACTGCTTACATTGTACGGTTCCATGTCTTTTAGTTTGTTAACTTCTTTTATCTGGTCATTTTTCAGTATATTTATAGTTCCATCAGAAAAGTCTGCATAAACTAGATTGCCATTTCTAGTCACTGTTATATCTCTTGGTGTGTTCCCTGACTTTGTTTTGATGGAGTTTAGCAGTTTGCCCTTGAGATTGTAGAGTTTTATGATGTTGTCTTCTCCACAAATCCAGATTTTTTCATCACTAAGACAAGCAACACTGCATATGAATTTATGCCCAGTGTTTATGGTAGTGAGGAGCTCTGGTTCATCAAGCAGTGGTTTGGTCGATGTTGAAGAAGAAGTTCCTGATGTAGCTACATCATAACCTAGTTCCCAGTCTGTCAACATCATTGGTGACAGAGAACCAAACAACTGGCAGAGGTCTGTTGTATTAATTCTCTGATGAGAGAATTTTGGTAGTGAAATTTGGATTTTAGGTGGCAACTTTTTGAACTTATCATGTAAGGATATATATGCACAAGTATTGAAGACATCCCCAGAGTCCAAATTTTTTCCCATTTTAGCCAGTACTTGATTCAAATCTGTAATAATTTCTGTGATTTTCCTTCCCTGTCCACTAAGGACATCTAAGCCTTTTGTTTTCATCTCATCAACTTCAGTTAATCGTTTCTTGACAACAATATCAATTTCTTTGTGCCATTCTTCTCCTTGCTTGGTGACATTTTTTTTAAGTTTCTCAAAGTGTTTCTCCAGCATGTCTCTTTCAGCTTTTAATTTTGGTAAAATGTCCTTATATTTAGGGTACATGCTTTTTTTTATTTCTTGCAAGTCTCTTTCCAAACTCTCTTTTTTAGAGCTGAGTACCTTAAGAATATCAATTAATTTATGTCCATGATGCCAATCATCAGAGGAAAGGCAGGCACTACATACAGGAATGTCACATTGTTCACAAAAAAGCTCACACAGTTTTGCATGATCTTTGCATTTTGGAAAGTCAAGAGAGCTTTTGTCTTTGTATGGTACAATTCTGTGACTGTTAGAGGAATCAGAGAGGTGCTTCCCAACACAGGAATTACAAAGGTTTTTCTGGCAGAGTTCACAATGGCCATTAACCACTTCAGATTCACAGAGGTCACAAAGCAGAATATTCTGGGCACTGTATCTAGGATCCATTTTTATTATCGCTGTATGTCCAGGATGTCAGTGATTTTTATTTTAAGCAAAAATTCATACTCATCTGAATGACATCTGCTATTTCATCGACATGATTAAAATGGCTGCCTGCAGATCGATAGAATGGTTTATACACTACCTCTACACACACTGTACATTTACCTGTACATCCATGTACCTTGTTTTTTAAAAATTGGTCATGTCATTTAAATATTTGCTCTACTGGTTATGATCAGTGGCACATGGAAAAAAAACACCTTTGTTGACAACAAGTGTGTGCAATTACCTGTCTATTTGGCGTGCATGATTTTTTGGGTAGAAATTTATCAGACAGGCAATAAAATGGTTTCAGTGTGAAACATATAACACAGCATTTTATGCTTTCTGAATACACTTTGATTTCTCAATTCTGCAAATTGTATGTTAATTTTTCAAGTGTGGAGTCCCAGTAATGTTATCAATTATAGACTGGTACATGTACAGTAAAACATGCTTACAACAAGGTGCCAGTGAGGGACAATTTTGTTTCGTTATAAGTGAAATTTTGTTATATCTGTTAAGTTTATATTATATATTAAGATCACATGGAATGAAAATCACCTCCATGCATTTTTTGTACTTAAATATATGAAAATGTATGCATATCCTCTTAGAATTCTTGTGAAATCTACAAAGTTTAAACAAGAAAAGAAAATGAATTTTTTCAAAATGTAATTGATATTGTAAGTATGTTTCAGCCTGAATTAGGTATTACATTTGATGACTTATAAAACCTCATAAGAATTTATAAATTATTTTGAAGAGTTGTTGTGGGAACAAAGCCAGCGGCTGTCACCAGGACAGTGCCAGTAAATCCGTACCTAAAGCGATGGAAAAGACTTAAAAAAGTCATCAAAGATCTAATGTTCGTAAGTACTAGGACACCAAATAGAGCATTACCAGTAGCTAGTGTAGATAACAAAACAATTTTAAGATTGTTGATAAAAAAAAAATTATACAATAATAGTTTGTAAGTGTTTTTATAAAACAACTTTTTCCAGAACTGCAAATTCAGCTGGATATGAAATGAGATCTAAATTCATTCATTTAATTTAATAGGCTAGTGTCTTAAATTGTAAATTCAAAATAATGAGCTGATTTTTGAATTCCTGTGTGTGCAAAAAAGAAACACTAGTGTAAATATCATTGCTCTTAATTCCAACTTAAGCATCCAATATGTTCAGGTAAAAGTTAAAATAATCATTAAACATGCAATGGTTTTAAATTTGTTTGCATTTTGAAATGTAAATACATGTATAGGTCAATGCTTCAATCTGCGATGAAGTGGTTCATGTGGAGGAAAAGATTGCTAAAGCTAAAGAAGAAAGAAGGTAAAGCAGCTAGCCATATCGATCAAAATCAGATTTATATATAGGAATAAAATTAAATCAATATCTTTTTAAGATATCTGTATAAATATAAACAAAATAAGCTCTTCAAAGATAATTGCCATTAATTATAACATACAGTGTATACATGTATTATATGCATGAGAAGTTAATCTTAGATTTTGTTTATGGATTTAGTGAGTCTGTTTGCAAACATACAGACTACAGCATTGCTTTCAGAAAACATTAAAAATTAAAAGATGATTCTTCATTTGTAGGTTTCTGTTAAGAAAACTCCTTCACTATGAATCCCTGAAGGATGGATTACCTGCCCCTGGTAAAGTCTCACCCGGGGGCAGCAGTAGTAAGTCCATGATGTCTGTTGCTGAAGGTAATCCAGAACCAACAATCATCAAAAGCAAGTCCAAAAAGAAGTCTTCAGGCGGGGCAGACAAACGAAAATCGGCAACAGTCGTCCCCACAGTGGCCAAGGAAATACTGGGTACTCAAAACATTAACACTTACCAGGAGAGAATAAAAACACATAAATACATGTATATGTACCTTGCCCAAACTTTAATAGTAGGAAGGATGATTACATTATGTTAGATTCTTTTTCGTAACTGCCAATTCAAGTTACTGGTGTATCATTTCTTAAGATTTCATTTCCAGAGTTTGTATGTTTATTGGAAAGTTTTAAGCATGTCAAGTGTACAAGCCAAAAGTGCATCAATTTCCCAAACAGGCTGGCATCTTCTTCATTTTATTATGCTTTAAACTTGATGGATTCTCAACTATGAATATATACGATGATACATAATTATAATAATAGTTATACATATATATTTTTATGGTTCATCTTTTTTAGAAACAATGCAGACAAAGCCCAAGAAGTCCAAGTCCCAAGTGACCAAGCGTGTAGTGCCTCCATTACAGTTAGACTCCATGGGCAGACCCATCTTTCCCCTGGTAATGGGGGACCTGACTCTGCATAGTTTAGGGGAGGTAATGTTTAGATATAGACAGCTTGTTTTTATGTTGAGATAAAGTGCTTCGGCATTTTCACACCAGAATCACTGTGTTCATTTGTCTATGGACATTGATTTGTAACTGATTCATATATATATATATGACTTTTTAAAAAATGATGCGAGTAATTTAACTTATGTATGCCTGGAGGAGAAAGTGCTCATGGTATGTTTTTCTTTTTATACATGTACAATAAGTTATCTATCACTTATCATTACACCCCATTTACAGATTGTGGTAGACCGTCCTAGTTTCCACAATGCCCAGTGTATTTTTCCTGAAGGCTTCTGTACGACCCGATCGTATGCCTCCACTGTGTTTCCTGACAAAAAGTGTCTGTACACCTGTAAAATCTCCAGCAGTGTGCAGGGGCCTCTGGTAAGTTCTCCCTCCATTTCTCGTGAAGGCTACATGCCTGTCAACTTTTCCAAAAAAGAATAAGCTAATCATCTTTTTATATGTTATGCTGGCGCCTTATATATGACTTTCAGTTTTATGAGGATATTGGCCTAAGTGTCTATTTTTAAAAGTTGATATAGAGTGTATACACTAACACATACATTCAGCTGTAATATTCCATCACTGATATCAGTAAACTTAATGTGACTGAGCTACAGCAAGGCCATTCAAAGTTTTTTCTATGTTTAGTGCCCGCATATAGATTGGTTTTGAGATTATTAATTACGAAACAAAAATTTAAAAATAGAAATGCAATTTACTCTTTCAAGATCTGCATCTCTCTTTAAAGTTTGGTTCCAAAAAAAAATGTCATAATAAATTTATAGTTTAATATGCATGGATATAGTGCTAGTAGAATTCTCAAATAATGATGAGAAATTCTAGTATTGCACTTAAAATGTTTTTTCCCTGTTGGTTTGTGTGTTTTTTTTCTGGATAGAAAGATAGGTTTTTCTAATTTAGGATGGATGCACAACAAAAAAAAAAAAAACAACAAAAAACAAAACAAGAGGCCCATGGGCCACATCGCTCACCTGAGAAGCTTTGACCATTCTGTTCTTTACCAGATTTCCCCCTTTTAATACATATTGCGACCTCACCCTACCCCACTGATCATAATTTAGATATTTTGAAATCTAAACTACCCCAGGATGCTTCCATGTGCACATAAGTTTCAGCTTTTCTGGACCAGTGGTTCTTCACAAGAAGATTTTCAAAGATTTTCCTATATATTTCTATGTAAAACTTTGATTCCGCATTGTGGCCCCGACCTACCCTCGGGGGTCATGATTTGAACAATTTAGATTCTACACTACCCCAGAATGCTTCCGCATAAGTTTCAGCTTTTCTGGCCCAGTGGTTCTTGACAAGAAGATTTTCAAAGATTTTTATACGCCCGTCTTAAGACGGGACGTATTATGTTATATGCTTCATGTCCGTCCGTCCGTCCAGCTGTCCGTCTGTCCATTCGTGTCCGGCTCATAACTTGAATACTATTAGGCCTAGGATTATCAAACTTTGTCAACTGATACTTCTTGGGCAGACGGTGTGTCGCGCACAAAAAGTAGGTCGCTCTGACCTTTAATAAAGACGCTATAGCCAATAAAACACATTATTTGTTATGGAAAAATCCTGTCCGGCTCATAACTAGAAAACTATGAGACCTAGAGCTTTCAAACTTGGCAAAAGTATACAGCTAAGGTAGAAGGTGTGTCGCGGCCTATTTCAAGGTCACTGTGACCTTTAATTTAAGTGATTTTTTTTAAAAAACTAAGTCTTTTAAATTTTAAATTTCATAATCCTAAAAAATGTAAAAATATAGTTGTATCCTTATTAAAAAATGTTAAATTAAGTAAAAACTTATTTTTTCACTATATACTTTACAGCAATCTGTAACAAATGTTTATGCTTTGAAAGGAATTCAGTTTGTCCCATGGGCATAATTATCAAGCACTGGTCAAGGAAAATTTTGATAGCAGAAATGTGCATGTCAAATTAGAGAGAAATTAATGAGTTTATTGTCGGGAGCTAACAGGCAAGAGCATCTCTAGATCTGATCATGGAACTGTTATCTTAATTTATCTCTTGGGATTTGGGCAAAAAGAAATGGCCTCATAGTTGCTTGTGTAGATTAAGAGTTCTTGATGGCTATTGTCCAGATAAAGATCTTTCAATTGGTGTAATGTAATTAAAACAAATTGAAGTTTTAGTGTATGATTAAAACTAAATTAGTATTGTATAATATAATTAAAACTAATTATACATGTGTTCATTGAAAAAAAAAATACATTTCAAATTTTATATATTTGCAACAAATTGCAGTCATGTCTCACTTAGAATTTTATAGTCTAAAGAATAATTCATTTTTGATTTTTTTTATTAGACCATGTAGACTGTAGCATTTCCATTATTTCATAAAATATGCAATAAACAATTTAAAGCTGCAGATGGATATTTGTTAAGCTCTAACACAGACAGTTTAGAATTATATGATGTATTATTTGTTATGATTAATCCCTACACTGTAAGTCTCTTAGAGATGTATGTACAATATTTTAAACATGATAAGAAATGGAAATTAGATCATTGAAATCTGTGTCAATCTGTTAATCAAGGTTACTTGATTTTCTTGCACCCCAACCAATTTATGATTATTGAACAATATTTGATGGGCGTATCATGCTGTGGCGGGGCACTTTATTCGTATATATTTCTATGTAAAACTTTGATTCTGCATTGTGGCCCCGCCCTACCCCCAGGGGTCATGATTTGAACAATTTAGAATCTACACTACCGCAGAATGCTTCCACATATGTTTCAGCTTTTCTGGCCCAGTGGTTCTTGAGAAGAAGATTTTCAAAGATTTTTCCTATATATTTCTATGTAAAAATTTGATTCCCCATTGTGGCCCCGCCCTACCCCCGGGGGTCATGATTTGAACAATTTAGAATCTACACTACCCCAGGATGCTTCCACATAAGTTTCAGCTTTTATAGACCAGTGGTTCTTCAGAAGAAGATTTTCAAAGATTTTTCCTATATATTTCTATGTAAAACTTGGATTCCCCAATGTGGCCCCGCCCTACCCCCGGGGGTCATGATTTGAACAATTTAGAATCTACACTACCCTAGGATGCTTCCACATAAGTTTCAGCTTTTCTGGCCCAGTGGTTCTTGAGAAGAAGATTTTTTAATGACCCCACCCTATTTTTGTCTTTTCTTGATTATCTCCCCTTTTGAGGGGACTTGGCCCTTTATTTTAACAATTTAAATTCCCCTTCACCCAAGAATGCTTTATACCAAGTTTGGTCAAAATTGGCCCAGTGGTTCTTGAGAAGAAGTCGAAAATGTGAAAAGTTTACAGACGGACGGACGACGGACAAAATGTGATCAGAAGAGCTCACTTGAACCTTCGGCTCAGGTGAGCTAAAAACTTGAAATGGCCCAACAAACAAGAAATCAAATTCACAAGTTTTTGTTCATTGTTTAAATGAACTGAAAAAAAGAGATGTCTTTTGTAAATGACAAAACTTTTTCACTGAACTTTCCAAATCTCTTGACTGCTCATATATTGTGTTTTTTTTCAGTTTGAAATAGATGCGGATGATGATGAAGATCTGGTATTAAGCAGCCATTCTATTGGAGAGTGTCACAATCAGCTGATCAATATGATAAATAGGTCAAGGTCAGTATAAATGTTAATATGGTAAAAAGAACATGGAATAAGTGGAAATTTTAGCTAGACGCAAATTTAACGATTTGTCCTTAAAAATTGATGATTTGAAATTTAATTTTTAGCGATATTCAATTTTTGCAAACTCTACACCCTCGCTAATAATGCCAAAACTAAATCCTCGCTAAAAATTCTGCTTATTCGGAATCCATCCTGTCACATGGAAAGTATAGTTGCAATTGTTTTCAAGTTAACTGCAATAAAAAGATTCTTAAGGCAATTGAAAACCAAAATATGCCCTAATATGTATTGATTTGAGTTTGGGTAAGATTCCAGGTCTGTAGTTATCACATTTTCCTCCTCTCATAAAAATTCTCGTTATCCATATATACCATATAACTTAGGAGATAAGGTAATCGGAGTTGTTTCCCTTCTAGAGGTATGGAGATACTTGAACCCTCAGGAAGGGGTGCCGATTTCTTTGGACTGACCCACCCCGTGGTACAGAATCTCATTCAAAGCTCCCCCGGGGCCAAACGCTGCAGTAATTACAAGTGGGTCAAGTTTGAGATCAGTAAAACAGACACTAATGAGAGTGTTGGCACAGAGATGTTGCAGGATCCCACAATAGGATATGATGCATTCAGAGTTGCACTTATTAAAGGTGAGATTTTTTTTTTTAATTTCTGAGCCATAAGCTTTAAATCAGATGAGCATCACAAAATTAAACATTAAAAAATGGAACATTATGTTTCATTTTGATGAAAAAGTTGCAGCATTTTTTCAGTTTAAGAAGCCATAACTTTTAAGTCTCCTGACTTTTAACATTTGTTGAAATTTTTAGAACATTCTTGTATGTTGAGATATACAGTACTGTGTCTCATTAGACCATTTACTTATTGCACTGGCTTATCATGCACTAAGCATGTGTTATATTTTACTTTTATCCTAATATCAAGAATCAGCCCCTTTAAATTTATGCCATCTATTTTTGTTCGACCTTTCAGTAATTCTCTTTGTAAATTATATACACTGTAGTAGATATTTTGTATATGATAGCTGAAAATCCATTTTTTCATAAATTATAATTCCTAGATGCTATTTACTATGCTCACATAGTAAAAAATAGGAATCAAGAATTGTATCTTGATATGACAAATAAGGACATTTCTTTTTGTGTAGGTGGAATCAAGCATCAAATGCCATTCGAGTCATCTGGAAGCCTGAGATCACTGCTAACAACAAAACCAGCCACAAAAACTTGAATATTGATAACAAAACTGTACATTTAGATAACAGAAACTATCTTCAATATTTCAGCAGTAAAATTCAATATTTATTTTTATAAGTAAAAGTATGAGGACTTCATTCAGTACTGTTAAAAGTGTTGCAGAACTTTACATGTTTACATAATAGATTTCATTTGAATGTTTCAACTGATGACAATTGAATGTTTCAACTGATGACAATTGAGCATGTGCATAATTTAGATTTTAGTGGATAGATCTTGAATAAATTTGTAATCCGAAGAATGTGTGCTCTCCATCAGCTATTCTAAACTGGAACAAGTACATTTAATAGGAATGGTATACTCATCATTATGTCACACCTATTTTGCTTTTGGCTATATGTATACATTCATGTAATGAAGTAACACTGAACTGTTGTGAAGAGACAAAAGTAACTTTGCTGACTTCCTAGATGTATTAAACCATGATCACAGAAGACATGTTGAACTATACAAAACATTGATCAATAAGACATATTGAACCATACAAAACATTTATCAATTATATACATGATATACATAGTGCATTTGTAAACTGAATCAAACACAAAAGTTATTAAACATAAATTTCAAACTAAACAAAGTTACCCCTCCCCCGACTGTCTATGTATGTGTGTCTATGTGTTGTCAGTTGCTGCCCCTCCCCCACCCCCCTCTGCCTCCTCTTTACGTTTCATAGCCATATAATACACATTGGCTCGCCTCCTTTCTTGCTCCGCTTTTTCCTCAATTTTAGCTGTAGGGAAAAATGTTCCATAATGATAGTAATTTCCAAGACACAGTGCTGCAATGATGAATACCCCTGATCCAGCTCTAACTGCCATCATTTTCTCAGATAGAGCAGAGTTCCTATTCTTCATAGCTCGAACTCCATTGAGAAATGCATAAAAACAAACACCAAAACCTGGAATAAAATAGGGTTTACAGCTATACACTTTTTACATCTAGATACAATAATTGTACATGTATTTCAATTTGCAAACAGTACCTTTTTGAGATGTTGACATAAAAACCTGACAAATCCATGTAAACAACTGATAATTTGACTTCTGTTAAAATTTTTTGATAATTTCATGTTTAATTACAATAAGTTTAATTGGGTTTTTGAAGTATACTGAATCTTTTATTAAAAAAGACAAAGATTAATGATTACGCAACGTCTATTTATACCTGCTATCACAAAAGGATTTTTCTTGGAATATGCAAATAATTTCTCTGAAAAACTTTCCTGGGTTACATCGGATACACTTTCAAATCCTTCTATGTATGGCCTTCCCCCTGCAGGTGGATCTAAATATTTTACTCTTTGTTTACTTGAGGGAAGATAGGCATATTTTTTATCCTCGTCTGACATTGTTGAGGATATTCGGGACAGTGAATAGCTAAAGTAAGACGATCGTAATTAAGTCGTAATAATTACAATATCAATATTTAAGTGTCTGGTATATTTCATTTAATTACTTGTGTTTTAAATTTGACACATAAAGGTTATGTCATCCAAATAAATAAAAAAATTTTTTTTTGAAATGCTTTGGTTATTATCTATGACATATTTTATGCACGACTTATCAAATAAAACTTCTGCTTCCGGTTTTTGAGCACGTGTCCAGTGTTTGATAACAAACTTTGAAACAAAATTTTCTTTAGATTTGTCTTATAATGGTATATAAATATGGGTAAATCGAAGAAACAAAGAAAGGGGAAGAAATTTAACTATGACAAGAATAGAAGAAAGGAGTGGAAAAAGTCGAAGAAGTTGCCAAGTATTGAATGGTATGCATACATACATGTACTTTTCTAGTACTTGCTAAGGACCTGTTTAAAAACCATCTCTGAAATGGGAATATCAATTTCAAAAGTAATTTTCTTATAAAAGTTTAAACACTAGTAATCTGCATAAGAATAAACCTTCATAGCAACAACTATTAGTAAACATTCCTTCATAATCATGATAATATGTTATAGATGTTTAGAGATGTTAAAATATTGGATCTCTCAGATGATTCTCAACTTCTTCAAACTGTAGGGTTGTAGAGAAGTGTTGCTACCAAAAAAATTGCAGCCAATACATTATTATGCAAATTAACAGAGAAAAAATATGATATCCAATCAGGACATCTGTCGTATCAACGTGTTCTTCATAATTCTTGTTCACTCTTTCCCCTATTATCTATATATCTTGTTTGCCCTCTTATAAATATTATATGTAAACATTATTTTTGAACTTTAACAGGTTGGGACATCTCTTGCCCAAATGGGATATAATAGATCATTTGGGATATAATAGAGAGGTTTAGCAAACCAACGTGTACGCGTACGTGTACGTGTAGCACCAGAAATCTGTGCATTACGTCATCACTTTTGCTAATGACGAATTTCTACACGTATCTTCTTAAAAATTACGTGTACATAGCCAAGTACACAATTTCAAAACTTTAGCGTATAATTCTTTAACTGCTGTTTATTTTTCAAAAGGTGTGCGTTTTTCTGAAACCTGAATATATAATGCAAATACTAATATAAGAATTGGACTTCAGTAATTGAAAAATATTAATTTATAGAGAGTTAAAATTACAACATCTTGATTTTCGAAAAAGACTTCGACCGATTAAAAATATAAGAGCTCTGTACAATCTTTATCTCATAACTACAGGCATATATTTATGTAGAATGGTGTTATACGTATTAAAATCATTGCTTTTGCGGATGATTTTTAAATGTAAACCACTTTTACATTTAAAAATTTACAATATATACAGGTTATACTTTGCTAATAAATAAAAAATGTAAACATTATTTTTAACTTGTAGTTTACACGTACATGTACACGTACAAGTGAGCTTGCTAAACCTCTCTAATATCTCAAATGGGATATTTTACAGTGCAAAAAAATGAAAATTTTTATTTTGGCTATTAATATCATAAATTCGCATCAAGATACTTATAAAGGAATAACTTTTGGTTGACAAGTTTTTTCTGTATGCCCATTGTTTAGGAGATTGATCCCGCAGAAGTTCCTTAACTTCTTCATGTTCGTGGGGATCAATCTTACAAACAGTAGGGTTACAGAAAAATTTGCCTGCCAAAGGTTATTCATTTTTAAGTATATTGATACAGATTTATGATTTTCATTGCTAAAATAAAAAATTTAATTTTTATGCCCTGTAAATTTATATCCTATCTGGGATATTATATCCCAAACAGGGTATTTTATCCCATTTGAGCAAGTGGTCCCAACCTGTTGTTAATATATATATATGCAAGTCATCTACGAAGGAAACATTAATAAAATTTAACCGATTTACATATATATAACATATATAAAGGGCAGGAAGGTTTTAAAGCAAATAGACTCTGGACCAACCAGAAATAGGGTAAACAGTGTCAAGGGTGAACAAGCATAATTTGTTAAACTACATAAATAAAAGGTGACAAGGGCTTGCACTTCACTTAGAGTTAGACATATAACATGTATCAGTTAAATTTTTATAAATCCAATGAATATTAACTTGTAGGAAAAGTCAGAACAAATATTTACCGGTACATAAATTTCTCACACTAACTGTCATACATAATTACATCTCACTTCAACTATAATATAAGTACATTGTTATGCTATTTTTGTATATATTTATGCAGTACTCAAATAAAAAAGGCATGGGATCCCAAGAAGTCAATGAGAAGAAATCTAGAAGAGATGGGAATTTCAGCTGATCCCAATCAGACTATCAAGATCCCAAAAACAAAGGTATTACAATGTTTTTATATCAAGTCAGCATTTAATTTTGTTATTGGGGGTGGGGTGTTGAGGTGTACATGTATCAAATTCTTCATTTGAGATTAGAAAAAAGTAAATTTTAAATGTGTAGTAAATCTTATCTAAAATTATCACATATATTTTTTTGGGTATAAATTATGTGGCCGTTGATATTTGATTCTCTGGTACATGTACATGTAAACCTGTCTGTCTCTCAGGAATAAAACAAAATCTATACTTCACAAGTCTATGTTATCCTAATATTTCAAGAAAGCATTCAGTCCTGTCCCAAAAGGGACATAGCCTTTATTAAGTGAATTAAAACACACCACTGTAGCATTGATAGCATTTGAAACACATTTAATACACTTATTTACATGTATTTTAAAATCTGCTAGTTTGAATGTTAAGTAAAGAAAATTATTTGTCATAACTGAATGTTATTTCTTAAGACAATTTTGTATATCATAAACAATATTGTAATTAATTATGCCAACTTATGATAAGAAAGCTAAGCACATACTACATGTATTACCTTTAAACAGATTTTATTCAGTGTTGATTCCTGTATCACAGAATTTGAAATAACTTCCACACATAAATTCATGTAATTAAGAACACATTTATACTTTATAGTTTGCAACTTTTACTGTTAGCATGGTTAGTGCATGAACATGTATTTATTTTACATTCAATATCAAATATTGCTCTTTTTCAGGATTTTTTGATGGACGATGAAAATAATCCAGAAACTGAAATAGAAGAGAAAAAAGTCCCTAAAAAACAACCTAAGGAACATGTTGTTCACGGTAACACACAGATCTCTGTGAACTTAAAGTTTTAGATATTGACTGAATATATTTTGTGCAACAAAACAATGCATTTGACACTTCAGACCTTTCTTTTCATTAATAAAAATACCTCCATACTACAGTGTATAATAGTGTAAGGATATTTTTATCAATGAAAAGAAAGCTGTAAAACATCAAATGCCTATAGATAGCAGCAAATGAGAAGAATCTTTTGATAAACATGTAATGACAATATATTTCTTTCAGTGTTTAAAAACACTGATTTCCTTCATAATTGGGTTAATAGATATTTTAAGAGAATCATTTGAAACGTTTCAACCACTCGGCTATTTTAGGTTTGAATCTATTTAGATGTACAGTGTTCTGTATCTCCTGAGGTAAATGATGTAATACATATTATTTTGGAATAGTTAAACATTCACTAAATCTTGTATACAAGGTAATATGTTTTACGGTGTGACTGTTGAGACGAGCGCAGTTGTACCATCAAAAACACTCTAAAAATTGATCAGCCACTTCAAACATCAAGCCGCAGACATCTTGACTAGCTGTGACGTCACACGACGTCACGGAGCTCGTCGGAGCTTACGGAGACAGCCGAGCGTCTTTTTGAAGCTATAGACCTAGTGCAATTTTGGTTGAAAAGCATTGTAGAGTTATTTTTTGTTTCTTTGAAAGATTTCTACAAACTGATCTAGCCTTTTATGCTTTACGTTATTATTTATTTACTGTAGACGTACTTTTTTTGGAGGTCCGAGGAATCTCAATTTCTGTTTAATCCACGGATATACTAGATTGTCACTATATGCCTTACATTTATATTAAGTACACTTGGACAAATTTCCGTGGAAAATTTCTGACTGCTTACATAGGGTAAATTAATACCATGCGGAAAAAAGTACTTCTACAGTATTTGCGCAAAGGACATTGGGTAGTGCAGGAATTCTGGGAATGTTTCACAGAAAAATTTGCCTGACGTATGTACAGATTTCAATTCGAATTTCCTCTGTTCTTACATGTTAGTCTATTGAGCTCGCTGCGCTCGCTATTATTCAGAACTGTGTGAACTTTTCTATGTTTGGACACTGTTTTTTTTATCAGCTGTTTAATTGGGAGGTAATTCTAGCAGCGTTAATTGCTCCTTGTAGAGTTGGAGGCCGAGGCTAGTGTACCACTGGAGAAGACACTGAGACTGTCCTCTGAAGAGACAAAGTACTGTATATATATGATGGAGAAGTATGGAGAAGACTTCAAGGTTTGACAAGAGGATACACTTTAGTATAATATCATAAGCCTGTTGATTATACGGAAAATTATGAATATAATGTCACTCTTGGTACAACATTTAGAATACTAGCATGGCTTTAGACTTAAATTACCATGCATCTTTTAAAGTTTTCAATTTGAAAGTACATATCAAGCATATTGCAAAAAGTGTGTTTCATTGTCATTCACATTTTGTGCTCAAATTGTAGCTGTACATACACTGAGCTGCAGTGAGTTGAATGAGATTATTGTTTTTTAGGCTATGGCAAGAGACAGAAGAAATTATTATCAAGAGACCCCAAAACAGATCAAAAGAAAAATCAAGGCCTTTATGAATATCCCAGAGCAGTACAATGCTTACCTGGCCACCAAAGCTTCATCATCAGGTATGGATCAAACATGAATAAAGAAAACGGCATCCAGTTTGTGACAGAGGTGTCAAGTGATTGAAACTCTTTCCTGCAGTGGCCAACACCAATAATATATATCTAACTGCAGTTTTGTGACATGGAAAGATCACATATGTGATCAGGAAATTTATCTTTCATAGAATTTTTAAAAGATTCAGAATCTCTGTGAATGTTTTTTGAAAAATAATAAAATTATGGAACTTGTATGTTATGTGTTCTTTTCTTCTTAAGAGTTTGGAAATGTTAGGGAAAATAAATATATATTATTGTTGGTTTTAGCCATGCAGAGAAAGAGGTTTTAATCAATATATACATCAACAAGCATTTAACAGTAAGAAATTTTGGTAACTGTGCCATGAGGATTATTGTTTTGGTTACAAGTTTGAGGACACTAAAACATAATGTAAAGAAACTCTTAAGCAAGAAGCTTCATATAATATAATAAGAACAGTAGTAGTTTTCACCATTTATTTCCAACATAAATGTACACAGAGACACAAAAGAAAAAAATTCAGAATTGTTCAACTTTTTTTTTCCACTTGAGAAAAATTAAGTATAGAAAAAAAAATTAAAGCTGGGAGAGCAAATTCCACATATGAAGCTACAATACTGTTTTTGTTTTGAAGCATTATGGCATATAGACAATAAAATCATATAATCCTTACATTAGAAATCAATACATTGACAAAAGAGAAATAGGAACAGTAATACTGAACAAGACACTGAACACAACCATACACAGTCCTCTGGTTACATGTATAACTTAATAATATAGCACAAAATCGGAAATACTGTAGATCATTAAAGCAGTTACAATTAAGAAGTAAAAATAAATACTGATAAACAAGCCAGAGCTTAATAAAGGGGAAAAAAATCAAACATTATAAAAGTTTTCTTACTATAAAAGGTAGTAGAAGAAATATTTTTTAAAAATAAATAACAGCACCCCTTCTCAAGTTGATATTATAAGATTTAAATAACATTCTCTCCAGAGATAAATTTGTGGTAATAATCTTTCCTAACTTCTTTTTATTGTAATTTTTTTCCATGAAAATCCCACATGCAACATTTAACAGAAAACCCAACAACCTGACTAATAATACTGACTGGTAATTTGTTCTGTTTT
This sequence comes from Saccostrea cuccullata, assembly GCF_032062105.1. Classification (NCBI taxonomy): domain Eukaryota; kingdom Metazoa; phylum Mollusca; class Bivalvia; order Ostreida; family Ostreidae; genus Saccostrea; species Saccostrea cuccullata. The sequence continues at coordinate 55,169 of NW_026918226.1, forward strand.
GTAATTCAATAACTTATAAAAACATTTAAATTTATCTAGTTATTGGATTAGCTAAGTCAAATACTCTCTTTGGAATCACTCCTTTAAGAGCAGTTTCTTTTACTATGAAAGCTTCCGGATTAAATTGCACGTGATCCATTGATGCTCGAACCACTGGTTTTGATAATTCGCTAACACGGCCTGTTGCTGTCGCGCGTTTGGCAGCCCTAGAAATAGGCCAGACCTCATCCTTTGGTAGCATGTATCCATCGGTAGTTCCTCGGGGTCTGGCAAGCTCAACACTTCTAGCTTTGGCACTAGCATTCTTTGCAGCAGGAAGAACCTAGTTATATAGACAAAAGCATTTTAATTAATATTGTTAATTCAGAAACGGAAATGTATTTTCCTGATGGTAAAATTTACAAAATAGTTTACAGCTAAAATTTTATTGTTAATATATGAGGAAGACACAGGATAAACTGTTTAACTAGGAAAAAATGTTTCAAATTTTTGGCATGAATTAAATTTATTGAAATTTATTGAATTTACAGTATTCAAAGAATTTTAAAAAAAATAATCGTTTGTTCAAAGCTTCTTAATGGAAACTGTGTGGGGAGGGATTCGTACCGGCCACTGTGGAGATCTGAAGGGACCCTCTGAGCGGTTCTTGGGGGTGGCTAGTGCTTGTAGCCGCTCCGAGGCAGAAGCGGTGAGGGCAGGGCCAGGTATAATAGTTTCTATCTGTCTCGCTGGCTGGAATTCCTTGACTGGTGGTCTATGCGCTGCTAGCTGATTGGTACGCGGTCTCTCTCCAGCAGACTTGGCCCCTTTTGTGACGGTCCATATTGGACTTTCTCTGCCACAGCTATAGAAAAACTGGCTTCTGCAATGTGTAGAAAATTGTTGTGAATCTATAATTTTATAGTTCTTTGAATGAATCTATAAAAAGGGATAATTAAGTTTATATCCATCTTTGCTATCAAACTTTTGATATTATATATAGAAAATGCAGGAATACATGAAGATATCTAACCCCAGCTGTTAATGAAAAAAGTGAACATTCAAATAAATACGCAATGCTTAAGTGCACATACATTAACATTCACTTGATTATGTTATGACGTTTGACAATATTTTAATATTTAGATATCTATTCTACATTGTTATATGTAAAAACCAAGAAACATAAGATCAGGGGAATGGGAGGGTATACAATTCATAAGCAGATGATTAAAATAAAATAATTCAATAGAAAAATAAAACATTACTGCTTGTAAAAAGTATGATGGTATCAAGTAATTGTACTTGTTAAACATTTTGACAAATATTTTTTTTTTTTAAATCAAAACTTATGGTAAAGCTCATGCAGTTATTTGCTGCTAATTTTCTCATTGGAAGAAAACTTTTTGTTAATCAAAGCAATTGAAAATTGTGAATTGCTGCATTTGAACTGATTTTTTTTTTATTTAAAAGCATTCAAATATTTTGGTTGCTTTTACTGCAGTTGAAAATATTTTATCAGACTGATGAAAGTTGATTATATTTAAAAGAGATATTACAAAACAACAGGAAAATTCAATAAAGCTGTGAAACAGAGAACTTTGTTATTAATAGTCGGGAAAAAGCATTAGTGTTTAACTTTAAGAATCATTTTTTCCAACAATACAAACTTTGGGAATAGTTTCAGAATATCTTCTGGTCCAAGTATATCCCTGTGTGAAGAAAACCATTAGGTGATCAGCTTTCCCTTGCTTGCAAATACCTTTAGTTTTACCAATATTTTGGCACAACAGATTTCTGGGGGTTATGCATTTATTTAAACCAGAAAATCACCGACAAGAAATTGGGCCAAATTTAAAACAAGAAATCGTATAAATCTTAAATTTCTGTAAGTTTGACCGATTTACTGGATTAAGTATACAGCAGTTGTGCTTCAGTTGAAAAACAAACATAAAGCAAAGAGATTTCAATTTAAAGTAGGACAGTAGGGTCCTCGCAATGTATTAGATGTTTAACATGTTTAATATCAAAGTCCCCTCTTAAAATAGGTAGTTGGTTTTCAAAGCACAATACAAATTCATATATTTTTATTGCTTTCTTCATAAATATTGCTGGCTATTAATAAATTAATAAACCAAAGAAATTTTTCTATAAGGGAAATATTTCTCAAGACAAGTTTTTCTTTTGACATGTAAACATCAAACCTTGGCCATTTATTATTATGGGTCTTTTTATATGTTTTTTTTTCTGCAAACATAATATGAACAGGATGCTGCAGCTTTTCTTTTAAAAGAATAAATAATGCAAGTTTATTAAGACCTTGGCTGTAAAAAAATATATTTACAATGACATTGCGATTCAGTTACATTGCTGATAACGATACAATATTTTCATTATAAAATGAGTGCATCAGGACCCTTCCTTTCTCTAGATTATAAATGATTGAATTACTCCCCCCCTTTTCAGTCATTATTTCCATGACAACTCTGTCTGAGTACTCAATGTTTAAACTACAGTCTTACACTTAATTTAAATTTTGTGAGTAGTAGTGATTCACTATGATCAACTCTAAAGGCAAATTACTACACTGTAGTTTGTTTCATGTTTACTTCTTTATACTTTAAAAAAAATATATTTTGGAAAGGTGTCAAGACATTTTTACTTGCAATGTATGTGTAGATAGAAATATAAAGATTTGTTTGTGAGAAGACAGAATGATCTATACTTTACAAATGTATAGTCAATACAATGGTATACAATGATCAACTGTGCCAAAGTAAACATGAAAATGGATGTACACTAGTACTGTTCACTGTATTAAAAAAAATGACCCTCATGTACCATGTGTACCTTAAATTGTCACAAAACACGAAAACAATACATCTATTCAGTCTGTAGTTGTAAACCACCTTTGATTTTGAAGAAAGTTTGTACATGGAGTTAATGTGAAAGTTTTATAAGTGTGTGATAAACTAATCTTTCTAATCAAAACATGCTACTCTGAATGTGACATATTGGTGTAAAAAAAATTACCAACTGCACTAACATGTAACCATGATAACAGTGGTTCATAATGATTCTATGAGGCTACTTTGCTATTAGAAATAAAACAAGTGTCCAGTATCTAAATCAAATGACCCACCTATCTTCTTTGTAATTGGGATGTAACTGTTTTGCTCCAGCCAGTTGCTGCACCCTTTGGGAGGCCTCAGGCAGATTTTTTGGAGGTGCCTCCCATATCATTGAGGGCCTTCCACAGCTGTAGAAGAATAGGGGTCTGCAAAAGGGAAAAACAATCCTTTTCATTTATAGTTGAAATACTTAACAATGGCATGAATACATTTAACTAAATTTAATTGATTAGAACTGCCTAATACTATTAGTTGACAGAATGATGTTAATGGTGCACATCTTTTACTTACTTTCTAAGGTAATGTAATCCTTTAGAAAATGAGTTGACAGTATTTCTATCATAAACAAACTCATAGTTTTTCTTAAGTTTGTAACCTGATCTAGGCACCCCCGAGCTGGGATTATCCAACACATCCCGATGTCTCTCGATCAGAGAAAGTAAATCATCATCATCATCCTCATCCAAAGGACTCATTGTTTTTTTTTTCTCATGACATTTCCTTTTCGTTAAATTCCATATTTAGATATAAAGTTTGTGTTGTGAAGGCCTGGCTGACATTGTTGCTAACTAAGGCAGACTGTAAGTACTGCACAGAAGGAGTGGGGATATTGGGATTAAGTGGGATTTGTCCTGATACTGGTCACTTAATCTAACATGTAAAGGGATTAGTTAGGGTTGTTCAGTTGATTGTTTTAACCTTTCATCTGTATTTGTCCTCGTTGGGATTTAGAATTACCAAATGTAGTCTTGTAAAACTGGTCCTTTAAACATGTTAAATCAATTTATTAGCTCAAGGATTAATGCTTTCTACATGCAGTTGTCTTTCTCGCAATTTAGGTTTTACTCACCTGTCAGCCTTTTGCACATTGTCTGTCTGCTTGTTTTTTTTTTAACTCTCAAAAGTATGATATGTGATAATGTAAGATTCTAGGAATAATACTAAATGTACCCAGCCTTTTGTTTTGATCTCTTTTTTTTTTGTTCACTCCCGTAGTTTGCAAACCAGACATTAACTGGTAAAAGATCACGTAGGCCATCCATTCCTAATGTGACGAGTTCAAGAGGAATTTTTTGGCCTCCGTAACCTATCATTTGACACCTTATTACCAAAAGTTACATACCTTCCCTTAGACTCAGTTGTGGAGAAGTCTTTTTTAGGTGTCGCTAGCTGTTCCACTCTTTCACTGGCTTTCTGGATGTTAGGGTTGACAGGCCACAACATTTCCTGGGTCCCCCACATAACATTAGGGCTAAAGTACAACAAAGATCATATGAAGGTTGATTAACTTGATTAAATATATTACCGTAAAAAGTATGAAAAAATTTTTGGAACTCACCCGACATTTGTGAAATATCCTATTTTTATTTCTTTGGGGCGTGAAAGGTCTAGTAATCTTTCCCTGTAAAGAAATTTTATTTCATGTAAAATTGCTTAAGTTGTTAATGAGAGCTTCATGATTTTCATGCATTTCGTATGATTGATATACAATCATGCATGAGGGAAAAAATTGGTATCAGTAAATTATTTAAAAGCTGATGTGATGCAATTTAAATTTGTTTTCCTCTTAAAATGTCCTTATCATACAGTTTAACACTGATTGATCATCTTAAGCTTTTAATTCAGATTAGCTTGACAGTGCACATCTGCCTTTCAGTGCATCATGATGCACTCAGTAAGACTAGTTTACATATACTAACTCCCTCTAACTAAGTTTACAAAGTCTTCTAGATATTTGAAGTGTTAGATTCCAGAGCCATGTCATTGAGATGATTATTGATCTTTCTAAAATGAAAGAAAAAGATGTGGTACAAATTCCCATAGAGCAGAGGTTAAACGCTGTTGATTCATCATCTTCGCCAGCCAAGGGTTTTCGATCAGCACTGCTCCCCAAAATCCTTGGCTAGCAAAGATGTTGATTCTTACGAAAAAAAAAATTAAAGAATTTTCAAAAAGTCCTTGTACCATTTACCGTATGAATTACAGATTCATGTCATTTTTGAGATTTGAAAAATTCAGGTGACATGAATATGTCAAAAAAGATAAAAAAAAAAAAGTTAGAAGATATCTTCAGTATTACATGAGTTAACAAATTTGGGAATTTTTAGTTTGTTGTTGTATGGAATAAATGCAAAGGTCAAGGCTATTAAGAGGTGGCTCATTTAATAGCATGCATAAAAATAACCTATATTGTAGCCTATAATTCAAAGATTCATAATCCTAGATATTAAAAAAGATTTTTCTTCAACTTTTTCTGTAAATTTAAAAATGTATTTCTGCTTGTTGAAGGGAAAGGCAATATAGTACATGTATATATATTGGTATTCGTGTGTAAGGGGGAAAATGGAGTGGGAAGGCATGTTTTGAATTATATAGGAATTAGAATTCATTTCATTTGGTAAGCTCATTGTACCACACTTGGAAAATATCAAATGAGAAATTTAAATTAGTTTTTAAAAGCTTTCTCCTTGATGACCTGTGTAATACAACTTTCTAGGAGACAAAGGAGGATAATGGGTGTCATGTTCATAGGTCCAGAAATCTAGAAACATTCTGAAGAGGGAAGCATAATATGAATGGGTTAATGAGAGGTTTCCATGGATACAACATTGACATAGTACTCACCCCATTATGAAATCTTGATCATAAAATTGACCAGGTCTGCAAAAATATTTCTAAAATATGAATGACCCTTAACCCTTGTTTTATCACTTTAAAAATGCCAAACCTCTGAATAGAACTTTTTTGTATGCACACTGTGACACATGCATATACATGATTGCAGAATATTACATGATTGGGACTAAATTATACCTTGTTGATCTTGCCGTACCCCCTCTGGCTATCAAATCCTATAATGTGCATTACAAGAAACTCAAGCTTTTCCTTTTTATCAATAAAACAAAATTGAAAAATTGTGCATAAAAGAAAAAAGTCCTTAGAAGGACTCACCCCACAATTAAATCCTGTTGGTAAAAACTATCTTCCCGAGAAAAATCCGGATTCACAAGTAAATCCATAGTAGCCATTGCCAAAGAAGTTTGACTGAGAATACGGCAGTGGTGTTAATGAGTTGTCTTTTACTATTGGAATATTGGAAACCTACATATTCCTGATTGACAGCTCTCTAACATGGTCAATACCATCTAGACCCATGCAGGTACAATGTATATAATTAATGTATGAATTATTGACACGGGTGTTTAAAATTGGCAGTTGCTTTATTAATGTCATTCAAATAAAAGTCTGGGCATTATCTTGTGTAATTTTGATTAAATAAAAACCTTTTAGCACATTTGAAAGTTAAAGTAATTTAATGTATAGTGTGGTACAGACAATTATATTTTTCCATGCAGCCGTAATCAGCTAATGTTTCATTGAAACAATAGAAAAGAATGTTTTAACCCAGGATTTTGTTCTGAACATGGATTGAAAGCCTTTGTACAAATTAAGCTTACAGTCTGCAAATATTTTAAAATGCATTAGTATTAAAAGTTTTAGATCAGCATGATCAGTCTTTCAATTTCCATTCATTTAAAACTTTAAATCTCTGCAGAGAAGGTCCTGGAACCTTTAAAATTGTCAAAATATTTTTAGAACAGTGATTTTAAGATTGGGTGATTTATGAAGGAAAACCTTTTTACACATTGTACATTGTATTAACAAAATAATATTTTTGAAATATCTAAGTCTCTAAGAGAGTTTTCAGATTATTACATGCACTTGACACTTATAATGCCATCTTCTTAACCAAAACTATTTTTATTTATAGCAACTTTTATAGAAGCTGAGATTGGATCATTGGAAGGTTGTAGACAGACAGACAGACTACAGACTATTAAAATGTGATTTTAAAAAAAGCTCACTTATTGTATGATTATCCTTCGAGGCACTACTCGCAAAATAAAATTCTTCACTTTTATGTATAAGCGTAAAAATTCTGAAACAAAATACATATGAGAAATCTGCAGTATACGTAGATGCATTTTTACAATGCATTTTATGAAATTCAATTAAGTATGTCAGACAATTAGGTCTGCCAAAATTAATGATTGTCTTAATTAAAGCCATAAGGATTTAAATTGTTGGAATAAAAAAAAAACTTGATCAAATTTCGGGGGTGCAATACATATTAAACATTTGATTAAATTTATTTAAATGACACTTAGGGGGTAATCTCAGATGGATAAAAATATTTGACATCTTCGATTTAATATGACAGATAAGGCATATTTCTGATTAAATTAAGTACCATCTACTCAATGGATACATTTGTGTGCAGCAAGTATTAAGGTATGAATCAATTAAGCTGAAGAGGAATTGTTCACATGCAGGGACTTAGAAGAAATTTAAATAATTGATGTGCTAAATGGATACAATCTGGACACATTTTGCTGTTGCTATATCAATTACCAATGAATTGTAGACTTTTTGTCTTTAGAAGTCATCATGGTTTCAGTTTCTTGACCATGTAGAGGTCAGAGTATGAAATCAGACATTCAGTTAGGACCCAGAAAGTGGATTACTGTACACGTTAAAGTCACAAATAAAACCAATTTGGAATTGGTTTACTAGCTCTGAAAGCTGGAATATATCAGCTGTATAAAAAAGAACTTGACCATTGTAGAATGAAATTTATTACGGAGAAAAAGGCTTGGTAATTACAATCAGAGGTGCCACAGGCATTTTTAGCAATTCTCGGTGTTGGTCATTTAAAAAGTTCTAAATCGGGAAGCATTATTTTGGTGTATGGTCGGGTTAATAGGCTGAGTTGTGTGATCATTGGATAAACTGTTTACACTTAGGTCAATCAAAAATCACTTCATTTTTTTCAGTTGCCAAGCACATAAATCTTTTGCCACCTAATATGACCTTTGAGTATATATGCAGTAAAGTGGGGAAAAACCTCACACAAAGGATAGGGCAAATATTTGGAGAGACATTAATCTTAAATGTTAGATATAGTAGCAACTGTTTCAAATAGGTGGGTGTCAGACATACAATAATGCTGGCTGTATTTTTTAAACCAATGCCCCCCCCCCCCCCCACCTTTCAATTATTTTTCTTTTCCCAAGCTCCATTCAATTATTTGTAACCCCCCCTCAAGAAGATAAAAGCTCAGCATCATGCAAGTGACAGAATGGGATTCAAAATTTGTGTTAAAACTTCTATAGCAAAAATTTTTAAGTGTTGTTTGTTGGAAGGAATTTTAAATTTTATTTTAAGGGGGTAGTAGTGGAATGATAAAGATATTTTTAAAAATCAATTACCTGAGGAATAACCTATTTAAAGTACATGTTTTAACAAATTGAGAATGCATATCCTAAAATCAATTTTTATTACTTAAATAGAGCATTTCCAAAAATATAAATTGCATTGTACTCAAACTTTTTTCTCTATTCATGAAGTGTTAAAGGGGTGATGAATTATTATATTTACATACAAAAGGATAAAAAAGATCGATCGTTAAAAAGCCATTTGCCTAGATTGAAGTTTTTTGTGGGACTGTTGTGTAAATTTAAAAAGGTAGAATTCTTTGACATCTTATTATAACCTTCTGAGCAGGGAATAGTTCTTTAATGATAATGCTCAGAATACAAATACAAATGAGGCATTATTGTAAACAAAGTTAAAAACAGAAAAAAAAGTGGGTCTTACCTTCCAGATTGCCTTATTCGTTCATATTCACCTGTAAATAAAAATTCAAATGAAAAGTTTTAGTTACGGTTGGACCAAAACTTGCTGATTTCAAATGAGTAAAAAATGAAGAAAAAGCACAAATTCCACACCTCTGTCGAAATCACTGAAACCGATATAAAACCCTTGACTGTGGGGTTCCGGGTCAAGACCCGACCGGACCGGAAACACATTACGCCACTGGGTCAGCATCCCCAGATCATGTATACACAAAACACTTCTACTTAATGCTTTACACTGCTGGTTTCTACCATAGAATCAGTGCAACACACTTGTATAGAAACGTCTTGGACCATAGCCATAGAGAAACAAAGGATTCTCTCAGTGGTTGTAAAGGGTGTTAGTCTGACGGGGTTGTGATAAGACAATGTGCTGAGTAGGGGCTGTGTGTTTTATAGACCGTGTCTGAGGAACTGTTTCATTAATATTTCAATATCTAGAAATAAACTTTAATTGTTAGTCACAGCAGAAACAGAGTGCAGGTAGTAATACAATGTAACACAATGGGTGTGATTAAAAACTTTTGAGTGAAATGACACAGCAAGTCATCTGTGTGGTTATGACACAGAAAATGCAGCTTAATGAATATTAGAAAATCAAAAGACGGGGGGGGGGGGGTTAACGGACTTTAATTATTTACTAGGATGATATATCCTGGTGAGAGAGAAAGGATATAGAGAAAAATCATTTTATTCTTTTCCAAAATCGTTTTTATTGTTCTTCGAAAGTGACACATTAATCTAGCTTTTTTATGAATCGCATTTTTGTTTACAAAAATGTTTCCCGTCTTTCGTTTTTAAGGTAGGGGGTGGGGGTGTTGAATTAAGCCTGGATTATGAGAATTGGCCAAACTTTCATAAGCCAGACAATCTACCAGACTTGTAATTTATTTGGCCCGGACACTACAATGCACACTTATAGAAGATACTGGTATGTTTTTAACGGAGTAGCATGAATTATAAATTAGTCATAAAATGTTTTGGCAGTTGATTATAGCCTCATCGGAAAGAGGGTGGGGTGGGATGTGTTTTTATTGTTGATTAAGCTTCATAAAGTCGTGTATCTATAAAAAAATAATAAGTCAAGGACCCAAATGTATAAAGTTTACAGATGTATAGATGTATAGAGAGCTGAAAGAGTATATAAAGATTACCAATCACGCAATATATCACAGAAAACATGCTATGTATACATGTAGAAGGCACAATACAGAGAAATCTCCGACACCATAATACAATGTAACACCGTCACAAACCTTCCTCTTCCTCGTCAAAGGTTAACTGGGTGTTACGATTATCTAAAATTACGTCAAAGAAAAACTTCAAAGTAAAATGAAAAAAAATTCTCGAATGGGACGTTAAGCAATATACAGTCAATCAATCAAAATACATGCATATTGAATGAGTTTAGTAATATATTGATCGAATATGGAATCATTTTCCTTTTCCCGTAATATATTGATCGAATATGGAATTGTTTGCCTTTTCCCGTATCCATCGTATACATTTGCATGTAGGAGTTTTAAGGAATTTTTAAATGATTGTGGATTCTGGGCAACGAAAATATAATGATACTCATGCACTAGTAATAGTATCGTAACAGTGGGATATAATCTTTGGCTAGTATACGATTTAGCAGGCTTTTGACATACGATAGGGGTGGAACGACGTTTGTAAATTGATCCCTGTCACAAATCTTGAAGACTTTCAGTGTTCAACACCTCTCCACAAATCTATTGTCAAAACTGTTGTTTCACCTCAGTGCAAGTATCAAATGTTTATACCATAATAAAATATTTTTGCCTCGGTAATTTTAAATGCAGGAAATCTGGTGTCAGTAGAAACTATTGTAAGCTTTCTAATATACAAAACCAACAAACGTCTGAAACCTTTGTTCAGCATTTGTTTTGTTTTATTCTTTTTTCCCCCAATTTTGACAATATATTATATTTTTTTATCACTCAAGAAACTTTGATGTTAAACCATATTTAACTGCAAGCACAAGTGCATTAAGGATTATAACGTTTGGCCGATTTGGGGGTCACAATACGATGTATAATACGAAGTATAATGTGTATGTGATATTATGCTTTTAAAGGATTATTGTATAGACTTATTAGAGGAAAGATTAAACGGTGCATTGCTTTGTTAAACTCGATTAAATGCCCATTTCAACCGTCTCATTTTTTTTATGTAAAACTAATTATTTTCAAGAATGCACGGTTACATTTATCGCTCATTTTATTTTTCCAATTAAAATAAAAATTAATTCATAAGAAAATAAGTCTTGGCAAGCAACGAAATCGTATTGATTTTATCAGATCAGCTCAATATAAATGTAAACATTATGTAATCTAGGTATTTAAAAAAGATGTATACAAAAAACAATGTTCATTTTTAAAGCATTTCAAAAAACTTTGTATACTGAAGATAATTATCATTTAAATCTAAATGAACATTTACCTTTAACGCCAACATCGGCTGCCATTATTTTACTTTTCCTTCTTTTCCTTTTACCAATTTAAAAAGTTTTTCTTCTCAGCACATGGTATATTAAAACTCCGTAAGGGAAAGTGAAACACTCTCCCATTTAAAGCGCGCGTAGCAACGACCTTTGACATAGCCACGTGACGTAACAATGTGTCTCTTAGTACAATATTAACGTGCAGCATAACTAAAGGGATTTACCTGCAAAATTTTTCTTTCGGTATACACAATATAAAGAAAAAATCGATATGAATGGAAAATATCATAAATGATTAAAAATTATTGTCAACGATTGGTAGGGTGTTCAGTTGATTCTTCCCACATAGCTTGTAGTCAATTTCAGCATTTAGTTATTCGACAATCGCCAAACGATAAAGTCCAGGAAATTATTTTTAAAACATTTGATTTTTTTTATTTTTCTCTTTACAAGATGTATATTTACCAAGTTTAATATTCAAATGAACTAATATTTGTCAGGGGCAAGTCACAATCATTTGAAGCACAGTATTTGCTGAATGCTATTGTGTTTCAAGATTCAAGAACGCGAGTAAATGATAGATTTTAAAATTGTTCACTTATCAACACAATGCTTATTTTAATACCAGATAAATAGGCAATGAGTTTTGCGCATTTTTATTGAAAAGAACTTAGAGATCGAGTTTTCATTAGACAGAAAACATGGTATAAATTTCACTGGGTATGTATACGGGACGAAAAAAAAAAGCCAATTGGTTGCAGAATTTGTTCAAGATTTTGCAGAATTTAGAAAGATCATATCTTATGTAATCAGTACTACATAGTTTTGTTTAAACAGAGATAAAACTTGAGCAGACGTCACAAGTAATGTACTGTATTAAGAAGATTATTGATCTGAGGTGATAAGCTAGATTAAAACAATACATCCATTATTCATCTGACAAATTTTGAAAAGACACAGCGATAGCAAATACACTGTAGTCTAAAGACTTGATATGGACGGTGCTAGTTATATGACTCGACAGGGAGAGAAATATAGGGTATATAAGACAGACAAGAACACAGCCCTAGAAATATATAAAATCACCCCAATACGAAAGCAAGCATATAATTGTGCGTTCGTTATCATTAAGGTGTTTATTCTGAACGCAGCAAAGGAAAGATGGTGGCCGAAGATGAAAGGGTAAAGGAAAGGGGGGGGGGTGCCGAAGAAACACTAAGTAATATGTATATATACATTAAATAAAAAATGTTGACACTTAGTGAGTCCGCCTTATTTGACATATCCGAATTTAAAAATTCTCATTTATTGAAAACACGAGCACCAAAAGGTAATCATAAAGAATTAATAATTTTATGAATGTATGTATTCATATCATCACAATGACATGTATAACGAAATGGGACTTTTCTTCAGGAAATCATAATGTACTTTTTACAGCGAAAGTATTTTCAAAGAAAATACATCCCCCTTTTCATACCAGGAGGCGCTTTCTTTAAAGAAAGATAACTCTCCCTATATTTATACTAGTACATGTTATAGAAAACACCGTATGGGCGTACACATTTTAATTTTTATTTTACAGGATGCAGTTCTTTCATCCATGCACATGTTGAAGAAATCACCTTAAACAGACTCGAACCAGGGGCATCGGAGAACAAGCATGACAACTGCACCACTGGATCAGAATTTTGTCTCTCTGAACCAAACTCGTTGCCCTCCATCACCAGTTGTGTAGTACAGTCAAGTGGAGAATCTGGTTCGATCCCCTCAACTCCGCCCTGTAAGCGACTTATCGAGATGCCAAAGATTCCTCGGAGAGTGACCCGGACATACCGCGCCAAGCGACGGAACGGGCATTACCTCACCCCCACGTTATGGGACACACCAGTCAAAAACCCTAACATAAACTCTGTATACTCCAGAAACGAAGGTATGCAAAAAATACCCCCAAGGAAGAAGCTTAGACTCTAAATATCTTTATTGTATGTATTTATTTGTATAAAAGTATATTTGCATAAAAACGGCGAATATTTTCATGTTTTTCCATTCACCATTTTCTTTGTTTCACCACAGAATTGCACAGTATACTCTTCGATTTTATGAAGTTTGTAGATTTGATTTATTAAAAATTAATATATAATATTTTACAATTAATGATTACAGTGCCCTTCCACAAAGTAAGAAGAAAGCTGCATTTTGGTAGAAAGCCCCCTACAGATAGGCATAACACTGAGGTAAATTTAGTAGTACATATGTATACATGTACATGAATGAATTTATTTTTTTTATATACAAATGTAGATAAACAGCTATTTAATATTTATCAAAAACCTTTTCACCATGTCTTTAGTAGAGCAAGAGATAAGGGGTCTGAATTCGAAGTTGAAGCATTAATTTTTTAGCTCACCTCAACGAAGTTGGGGGAGCTTATGTAATACCCTCGGCGTCGGCGTCCCGGGTTAAGGTTAAGTTTTTTGGAGCAGTTTTCTTTTTAAGTACTTCTATGTCCTATATTGATTAGACATGCATGGAAGATGGTTCTAGTGTGTTTCATTGTACCAGTCAAAGTTTCAGATGCTGCAATTTTAGCAAAGGAATGACTAGGTTAATGTTTTTGGAGCAGGTTAACATTTTTGGTGCAGTTTTTGGTGTAGGTTTCATTTCCAAGTAGCTATAAGCCCTATGTTAACCAAACTTGCATGGATGATACATCTAAGGATGCATACTACCGGGCTTGCTTCGGATGCTGAATCTGACCTACTTTTTCCGGTTGAGTGAACAGGTTAAAGTTTTTTGGTGCAGGTTTCATTTCCAAGTATCTGTAAGTCCTATGTTGACCAAACTTGCATGGATGATACATCTAAGGATGGATACAACCAGGCTTGCTTCGGATGCTGAATCTGACCTACATTTTCCGGTTGAGTGAACAGGTTAAAGTTTTTGGTGCAGGTTTCATTTCCAAGTATCTGTAAGTCCTATGTTGACCAAACTTGCATGGATGATACATCTAGGGCTGGATACTACCAGGCTTGCTTCGGATGCTGAATCTGACCTACATTTTCCGGTTGAGTGAACAGGTTAAAGTTTTTGGTGCAGGTTTCATTTCCAAGTAACTATAAGCCCTATGTTGACCAAACTTGCATGGATGATAAATCTAAGGATGGATACTATCGGGCTTGCTTCGGATGCTGAATCTGACCTACATTTTCCAGTTGAGTGAACAGGTTAAAGTGTTTGGAGCAGGTTTCATTTGCAAGTAACTTTAAGCCCTATGTTGACCAAACTTGCATGGATGATAAATCTAAGGATGCACACTACCGGGCTTCGGATGCTGAATCTGACCTACATTTTCCGGTTGAGTGAACAAGTAAAAGTTTTTGGTGCAGGTTTCATTTCCAAGTAACTATGAGTTCTTTAATGACCAATCTTGCATGGATGATACCTCTTAGGATGCATACTACCAGGCTTGCTTCGGATGCTGAATCTGACCTACATTTTGTGGATGAGTGAAAATGTTAGTTTTTGATGTATGTTTCATTTCCAATTAACTATGAGCCTTATAATGTGCAAACTTGCATGGACGATACATCTTAGGATGCACACTAATGGACTTGCTTCGGATGCTGAATTCGACATATATATTTTTCAGACAATAGACCAGGTTAAAGTTATGGTTGCAGGTCTATTACCAAAAAACTTTAAGGCTTTTATAACATTGTATAAACCAAACTTGCACAAATGTTGCATC
Organism: Saccostrea cuccullata; assembly: GCF_032062105.1. NCBI lineage: Eukaryota > Metazoa > Mollusca > Bivalvia > Ostreida > Ostreidae > Saccostrea > Saccostrea cuccullata. Next base: position 70,190 of record NW_026918226.1, read on the forward strand.
AAGAGATGAAAACTCAAATTTGCTTTAGATGCTGAATTACATTTTCATGAAGAACTACTTTAAATTTTTTATGTTGGTCTACTTCAGTATCAGATCAAAATTGCTTAGATATTTTCATTTTTGGAATGTACATTTTTTGTTGGTTAATTGTGTGACTTTGCCTTATTTAAAGACAACATTCGTTGAGGTGAGCTCTGTAATCTCTGATTACCTATGTTTTTTTTTTGAATTCCTTACTTTGTGAGCACCCATTGAATAATGCATGATTTAAATTTACTAGTACTTTTTACTAGTTAAATATTTTAATAGTGATCAATTTTATTTTCTTTCTTTACAGTCTGACAAAGAACCCTCATCATCTGATATCAGTGACAAAAAGAAAGTCATGGAAACTGCAAAGGATGATGGGAACAGAGAAGTCACTATGGCAACGGAAGAAGATGAGCCCTTGGCTGTACCCCTTGTCAAAGGAAACAAGACAGCTAGAGAACTCAAACATTTAAGTGACCTCAGTGACCTGCTGCCCACCCGTCTTAGATCCTCCACCAAGTTTTGTAGTGAATCTCATATGCAAGATTTTACATTTCATGGCTTAAGGGCATAGGTACATAAGATCTATGTATGCCATGCAATTATCGAGTGCTTATGTTCTGCACTATGTTGGAAAACCTCAGCATTAGTTTTACTTTTCAACATCTTGCCATGTTATACTTTTTATAGTGTTCAGCAATGAGTGCTTCTATTGTCCAGATAGACAATTCTGACATTATGGTAGTCATTTTTATGATGGGAAAAATACTCAGAGTCGATGCAGAAATTGTAATGTTTGTTTTAATAGGATCATTTCCTTGTTTATTTTTCTTTTTAATTTTTTGTCAGATAGTTGTGTAAGTTGGTTTAAGATGGTCAGAGTCCCTAATATACATAATTATTTAATAAATAAGGTAAATAATAATCTTTTTGGTTTAAATGGACCATTTTATACTGAATTATTATATATTTTTTTTAGAAAAGACTGGATTTTGTACAGTATACATGTATATTCACATTTTTACCAATTCCTTTGTACATGTAAATTGCTAACAGATGTTTTATTGTAAGGTGCAGTTTTAATTTCTCCAATGTTTTACTATTTTTTCTTCAATATAATTATGTACATTTTGTACATACACATGTATATGGAAGAGAATTATTAATTTTTATGAAGAGAAAGAGTTGGTATTCTGAAGAGATTCTGCTTGCTCTTTTTTGGTTTTTAATATGAAGCGGATTGTTGTTTCATGTCTTTGTGTATATATATAAAATTAATCACTTGAACCTTGAAAAAAACAGTAAACATATTAAATTTCATTTTAAAGCTGTGTTATCCAAAAGACTGCAATAGTGTTTTTGGTTGATTTTTTTAATACAATATTGGTGGTGCTTGAGACATTTCAGAGTGCATTTTGTTTTAAATATGTGTTTAGAGTATATGTAATAATGATCACAAGTATGATACAAGAAAAAGCAATTTAGATTTTTCTTTTATCAAAAGAAAAAATTCAAAAGAATTTTTTTCTCCTTCATGTGCTTTTGTTGCTGCAGATTTTCATAGTGCATTTCATTTTGTTGTCCATTTGCTTGACCATGTATGATATGTATGTCAGGTCAGCATACAGTGTACATGTCAACAAAATTATCGTTTTTCTTTGAGAAACCAATTTAGTAGGTGATTTTTATGTGCAATTTGATGATCATTTGTTATGTTTCTTTTGAATAATAATGCCTGATTTTGTTGCATTATTTTTTTTTTTTATAAGTTTCTGATGTTGGTGACAAATTTTATAGAGGATGTACCGTATTGTTGACTCTTGTTTTTGTATAGTAGATGCATGCTTTATAGATGATACTATATTTCAGTTATTAAATAATTCAACAACAAAAAAAATCCTTACGTGATTGTTTATAAAGCAATATACAGGTTACTGAGGTTACTAAGTAGTAAAGTTATATAAAATAGATTTAGCCTTAAACTAAAATTCAAAAGCCATATTAAAATAGTGTAGAAAATTCATGTATATGTACATTTCCTGAGCTATATTTTGTACATGGTACAGATATTCAAACGCATATAAAGAACACATATTGTAATACTTGCACAATAAGTATGACTAATGAAATAACTATTGATTTGCTATTTAGACAGTTCTATAAATCACTTATTCTTTATTAAAGAAAGGTCATAGAAAAATCAACTGCTCAAATTCTTTCAAACAGTGAAATAAAATTTAATTTAGTGAAACATTACATGGATCTTTGAACAAAATGTGAATCTTAATTATTATTGAAAGATGAAAATTTCATTATATTTTGAATGTTAAGAAGGATCAGAGAACTTGTAAAATAACTCGGTATTTTCAATTAGAGTCTTAGCCAGAGACAGTGGAGGAATATCCACGATTCCTGCCAAAAGTTCAACCACACAATGCAGTATAGTGGGCACAGAACTGCCATCTTCACCAAACATGTTCTGTAAACTCTCTGGATGCAAATATCGTAATTGTTTTTGTGAGAAATTGATTTGAAAGTCTTTCATGTTGTGCCATGCCTTTCTCTTTATTTCACCAATGAAGGAGTGAGGTGCATTGCTCTGTAGAATTATTTTTTCCACCGGGATGACTTTATTCTTTATAAGGGAGGCTACTCTAGAATTATGTTTCAAATTAGCACCTGAAATAAAAAATAGAAATTAATTTCATTTTATAAGCAATATGATGCAGTGAAAATCAAAAATACAAAAACATTTTAAGAATATACATGTGTACTGTATACAAGGAATTTTTTTCCATTTCCTCCTTCTCACTGGTGGGCAAATACATGTATACATAAGATGGAATGAATTAAACAACAGCATTGTGACTGGTTGAATTTAAAATGGGGCAAAAAATGTGAAAGCATGAAAATAAGATGGGGCGAAAATAACTGTATACAGTATCTATATTGATTGTTAACTACCGTATTCCCTATATTAATGTCCTTACCTTCAATCATAATAAAACAACCAAAATCTTTGACTAGAGTGGAAATGTCCTCTTCAGTGAATATGCCATTTTCATTAAGAGAAACACAGTAGGAGTATATCATAAGCCGGTAATAATGAAGGGCATCTAGGAAGTCTTTATGGATGCTCTGTTTAGGACCTACATGAAAACGTATTGGTATCTTTTGGTTGTAACAGAATGGAATCTGCAAGTAGATAGAATTATTTGTTAAATAGTACATGTATTGGGCTAAAACAATGTTACAGTGAAAGGAGATAATCAAGAGAGTGTTATTTTAAAGTCACAGTAAGCCAATATGACAACTAATTCATATAACCTCTCACTTCTATTCCCAAAAGTTTATTATATAAACCAGCCAGGGAATATCTTTCTGAAAATGTAGTTTACTCTCTATAAGTATAATAAGCCATGGTTTGAAATAATTGTTTTGACATTGTCATGTATCTTTAGATAGAATACAATATATTGGCAAACTTGGGGGGATGCCACCCCCCCCCTTTTCAGTTTCTGCATCCATTTATTCAGAGGAATTTCATTTTATACGTGTAATACTGGTATGTTTGATGAAAATCTTAAAGTTCAGCATTAGAAAAGCAGGGCTTGTATTCATTATGCTGTTTGTATACTGCACTGAATTAAGATCTGCAACACTCACAATTTCTTTAAAGTCCTGCAGCTGTTTTTCTTGAGTAAGTTTGCTGGCACGATAACCCAGAGGAACATCTCCAACACAAGCAAAGGCTTTGTGACTCCGGATTTGTTTGACATACCTCAAACAAGACCTCACGTCTGAATTGTTTTTCTGAAGATCCAGATCAAAACCTGCAAAAGAGGAAACAAATCATAAACGTTTACATTATATATATTATGTTTTCACCAGAAAATAAGAATGTGAATCAAAATGATTGAAATCTCTCTTAATTCATAACTGAAATGAACTTAAAAATGAAATGTCCGTATTTGAACTCAAAGGTTATAAAAACTTTTAAAAAGTATAAAATCTTTTCTTTATATAGTTCAGAATGACAATGTCTATTTTTTCTCATTACCTACATCCACATAGATAAAATGTTTGTACTTGTTGTCTTTACAGAATGCCAGGGCAGCTTTAGACTCCTCCATGTCTACTGTGTCAGCCTTGACTACTAACCGCTGGATACCTAAAATTGATGAAGTTCACAATTTAATAGAAGAGAAAGATGAAAGTTTGATTAAAAGTTTAATAAATTTGATATAGTTCAGTAATCTGTGATAGGTTATCATTAAGCTCGTTGATTTCTTTTTGATGCTAATTGCTTTCTTCAGGCTGCATGGTGATGAACAAAGCATCTAGAACTCTTGGGATGCTTATCAAATAGTTTTTGTCAATAGGGTTTGATATTTTGTGTCAAAGGGATAAACTAGCGTGTGACAAGATAATTTAATCCAAAGGGCTATCAAATTCTAAGCATCCTTAATATATATTAAATGGGTGTTTGAGCATTGGGCATTAAAAATTTGTACATGCATGCTTGTATAAAGGATAGGTTTTTGACAATATGAATCAATGTCAAATTAGACTGAATTACCTTTTGATGCAAGATTATGGACAAAAGTTTTATGCTTTTTCTTGAAATCTTTGAAGTCAAAGAAAAAACATCCACAGTCAATAACACTGTAACCAAACTGTGTTTTGATTTCCTTCAGCAGAGGACATGATGTAACTTGGTCAGCCTTTCCATGGATTCTCCAGCTTTTGATGCTTTTAAATTGTAACAATTGTCTGCTATTGACTTTCTGGATTGTCAAGTTATCAGCTAATGAAGAGGCTGTCCTACAACAGTAATGGATATAAATAGTTTTAAATAAGATGTTGGTATAAAAAAAGAAGCTATAGACATTAAGATATACAATGTATTTATCTCAATCTTTGCCAAGTACTGTAAGTCCTTTTAATTCTATGGTGTTAAAATTTAACGAGTTATTAAAAGGTACTAATCTCAATTGATTTACCAAATTTCATGCTGCAAGAACTTAATTTTAATTTTTTATATGCATTTGAACATTTTTAAAAACCAATGATAGAATTCATGATGGGTGTAATTTCCCAGATAAGATAATTAAATAAAAATTCGCAAATATAGTGAAATTAAAACCATCATGATTATTTTTCCAATCTACAGAATATGTAGTAGCAAAGTATGGAGAGAAAAAGTTGTCACCCTGTCTTTTACTGCTTATGATGGTATAATGCACCCAACTTCACTAATTTTTTTCTGAATGCAAATACTTGTAATGTTTGTTCAGCAACCCAGCCAAGCCAAAAGTAAGTATAAAATGATGCCAAATTTGTTAAAGTTATTTCTGGCTATAACTGTGAAAATTGTTTTACAAGAAAATAAAGTGAAAATTTTAAATAATTACTTGCACATTTTAGGAATTCCACTGGCAATAAGATGCTCTCTTGGTATAGCCACCAGTGCTTTACCAGTATTCCCAGTTGTTGGCTGTTTTACATCAACTGGAATGGCTATCTGTAGAAATTCCTTTCCATCAAATTCATTCTTTTTAGTTAGCATCCGAAAAACAGTTTGTGGTGAAACTGTTGGTTTTAAGTTTTCTGCATGATCAAAAGCAAAGAATTATAAATCCACTTTTATACCATATTAAAAACCCATTTTTTTCAGAAACTTTTGTGAAATTATGCCAGGCTGCAAACATTTTATGTTGGTGATTCTTGTGTGCATCTTCAACATGTTCAATATATAAAATTAACAAGTTAAACAAATGTTTACAAAAGTTCCTTTACATATATTACATAATCTAACAATATTTGTGAAAAGAAGGTACACATGGCCAAAAATTGGACAAATATAAATTATTTTAAGAATGTACAACATCATGTACATGTATTTATATTTTTTAATCAAGATCTATTTATAACTTACCCATGAGGAAAAGAGCAGGACTTGACACAGTCACTTGATGAACAGGAGTCAAATATTGACAAACATCCCTTACTTCTGAATTAAAAATCGAGTACACATTGGAAATCTTGGGGTAGATCCAAGAGACAAAGCTTTGTATTCTTCTCATAACAGGCCTCAATAGGCCTACCAGGAAAAAGAGGCCAAAAATAGCCGATAAGATATAATATACTCCCATTACTGCCGCTTTTATACCAGGAATATCCAAGAACATTAATGTAAGCAGAATAACGAAAAATGTCAGAGTACAGATTGCTGCTTTATAACTGTTATTATGCATGTTCACTCTCCTACTGTAACTGTAAGCGTCCGTGACAACGCGCTGTTCTTGAAAAGAACAAATTTAAGAATTCAATAACAAATACAATAAATGGCTTCCAGAAGAACAGGGTATCGCACTGCACTAATACCACTCACATGATTCTAGTGTGTTTATCCTGTATTTATTTTTACTTTTCACTCAGATATTCTTGCTGTTACTTGCGCAATATTTACTTCAGGAAATGAGTTACGCAACCTAAAAGTAAGACTTGTCTGAAAGAAATCATTTTATCCGGGTTGCGCTAACACATTCAGGACGTGGACAGTATGGTGTATACTTTGTTTTATGTCTAACTTGGTAAATACAAATGTTTTAGAAAATAACTTCCTAAATATTCCCCTTTAATCGACCTTCTACTGCTAGAAAAGGACAACCTATAATAGCTATACATAATACAATCATGTACAAACATGAAGTACTTCAAGTAATTATTTTAAGGAATTCAGTTTTTGTCAGTAAAAGAAAAAATATATATATAATTGCATGTGATTTTGATAGAGCACTATAACAGATCGTGGAATCTCAAATATTTTTGTGACATTGTCGAAGTTCAATGCCAAAATATGTACAACATTAACAACTCTTTGTTAATGAAAAGAAAACAGTACCTTTTTCTGCACATACAAGCTATATCTATTTATAAATGTACAGCTTATTTATAAAATCATCTCAAACCTGAGGCAAAAGAATTTTATACGATCCTCTTCCATTCTGAAAAAATAGCTTTACCGTACCGTAGCTTGAGACGATGACAGACTACACTGTATCATTCCAATAACAGCGTACATCTGTAAGTACATGTTAGATACAGGGGTCTTCGCCTTTTATGCAATTTATCCCACGATTTCAACTATTGTTGATGCCCTGTCATACTCTACCGAATAGACAGTGATTACTTAGACATACACAAGGTACCTTACCTACTGATAATTTTTTAAGATATTCTTAATTTAAGATTATAGTGCCATTAGATGTTCATATACAAAAAAGCAGCAGGGGTTTTGAAAAGATATCAAATTTTGAAAAAAATTATATTATTCAAAGAAAAATGTACAAAAATTACAAAACATAAATTCCAGATATTTTTTCATTAAAAAAAACTGTTTTAGAAGAGATGTACAAATCCATATATAGACATTAAAAATATTGCACACAGGTCCTTCGTTTAGTGGAACATTCAACTCCAGAGAAGAACCCTATAAAGTGCAAACTACGTTGCGTATGACCTTAAGTTAACCTCTAAGGTGAAGGTCAAAATTATTAGTATCTTTTCACAAGAAATACAATCGTGAAATATGAAAGCCCTGGTGATTACTGTTCAAAAGTTACGAGGGGTGATCAAAAAGTTCGCAAACTAATTGAATAACTTCCATGCAAGAAACAATATTTCGTTTTAATGTTGATTATATTTTAAATTAATCCTCCCCGATTTTAATGCACATCAACCACCGTTCTGCGCATGCGCGAATCACGTGATATTGGTGGTCACGTGACCCCCTCCGTAGCGTTCTGTCACAAAAGTTAAAAGATTTTTCCGAGTTTTATATTTCTTTCCATGTGAGTTAATTTTTATGACAAGAACAGTTAATTTGTCAGAAATGGTCATATCTCGGCAACAGAATGGGTGGATAATAACATCCTTTCCAAAAATAAGCATGGCGACCATTAAAACACAAATCTTCTGTCTCAGGAGAGACCTTTATTCAAGGTGGATAGAAAATGGGTGCATCCTTTTTATCATATCTAATATGTTTAAAATCTAAAGTAAACGATATCTTAGGTATTTAATACTTATATCATTGTTCAAATATTCAACTATTTTTCAAAGTGCTAATTGGATGGGAGGTCTTTGATAGCAAATTGCTTAATTAAAAATACATATCTTTTCAAACTTGCTTTCACTGGGCAAGATGACAAGTATCATTTTTAACCATCAGCCTTCTTTCACTAAAACGATTAATCCAATCATTAATTGAATTTATAGGAACTCATTTATCTCAATAAACTGTGTACAAATTATTATATGATACTGTAGAGGGATTTCTAAGATATTACAATAAATTGTACAGTCGTTTGTTGAACGAGTTCGACTGAGACAACCATTTTTCGTCACAAGTGACCTAAATAGTGACGTCATTTTCACATTGTGACGTCACAAACAAGGAGAGAAACTTTATTCAGCATATGCTGTTTATAGACCTTGTGTATGGCTATGTGTGTACCGAATTTCATTCTAATCTGAATTGTGATTTTGTAGATATAGAGATAGTTTGCGAACTTTTTGATCACCCCTCGTATGTTCAAGGTTAAAGTTTTTAAAAAGTGGGTCAAATTCTTAGGTCAAAATTGAAAGGTCAGAATTGTGGTACTGCTTTTGTCATAAGAAATACACATGTGAAACATGAAATATTTAAGCCTTTTGAAGAGGCAGCAGAATGCAACTGATTTTATTTTAAACATTAAATTAAATTAAGTGATGATTATTACCGGTATACAATAAATCATATAAAAGACAAGAAATCAAAGAAGAAAAAAATGAAAATCATACAACATTTATTTTAAAATGAAATAAAGATAACAGTTATAGTATTGTTATACCTTTAAAAATTTGTTCCTATACATATCTATACGACAAAAAGCTTAGCATTTCTAATGTTTTACCCAGCGGTCATTAAAAAATCGATGTTTGACTGCTGAGTGAGATGATGGACCTGTCGATGAGATGTTTGATCGCTAACGTCACACAAGTACAATAGGCGGGATCAGCTAACTCCGATTTGCATTCGTTGATGTTTGACAGTGAAAGAATTAATTAACCGACTTAAATCACAGGTGACATCACGGAAGATAATTGCAATACAAGATTAATGCATACCAAAAACAATAAATAAAATATAAGGTACATGTACAACAAAACATTTATTGACTTTGTTCTCAGGCAAGATGAGTTTTGTCGACCCTCGAACCAAACTGTTTGGTTCTTGAGTCCGACATAACACACGTTTTGAATCCACTCAATAAATGTAATGCTATATCATAAATTAAAATCATTTTGTTTTCCAAACCACATCAAACGGATGTTGAATACTGGTATAATAATTATGTTAACTTGTTCGCGCAATAAACGGTTCAATGTTTATTTTTCAATACTTTTGGACAAATTTTTTTTCTGTTTAGGTTTATATTGTCAGAATCCTGTCTCTGAAATAACTGATGACTCTGGCATTTAAATTATTGTCATTATAACATCCATAAAGCACATTTTGCATTTCTGGAAAACAGTATTTTGCCGCCTCAACAAGTCTTGGGTTTTCCTTTTCAAATAAATTATATTTGACGTGAATTTTTGTGAAGTGTGAATCCGGAAAAATTTTACCAAGATTTTCATTTCCGAGGAAAAAATCTGGTAAACACTTCTTTTCTAATGATAAGTATACAAATGTCATAAAGTATCCCAATGCCTCACGGACACCTGCAATATGGAAGCCAGAAGGCACGATGACGGTAGGAATTGTCAGCAGAAGGACGCAGTACATGGCGATAGTTTTTAAATGATATGACGTCAGCAGAATGGCGGCTTGATTCGATTGCTCCTTTAGCCTTTTTACCAAGGCTTTCATTATGCGACACGACGTCATGATATAACGCCGCTCTCTGTTCATAAAACAGATATCAAACATGAATTTTTCATAGGCAGAAGAGCAATTTCGCCATCTTAATTCTTTGTCTTTTTCACAAATATCGGCGTTCTCTTTATTTATCCATTTCATGAGTCCGAATCTCGGAAAGTTAATTGCTATGTCACAGGGGGATGAAATAATTGCCCCAGGAATTAAAATCATTTCACTGCCCAACATAAGTGCTGGAACAAAATCGACATAAACAGTACTAGGATCTTGAAAGTCAACATTGACTGTCAAATCCATTGTAGGAGGTCTGGATCCTCTTTTAACATGATAAACATGTACTTCGGATGGTCGTCCGGTTTCCGGTGTCCCTTCTAAACGTTTTGCAGTTGCAAGAAATAATTCATATAATGTTTTATCCATTAGAGATTTAAACACTTGCTCTTGAAGTGCCTTAGTGTTGAGGAAACATGCGCCATTAACCACTTCAAAAACTCCTTCCCTCTGCAGTCGTGGGAGCATACCGATTTGTTCATCATTCATGACCCGGAGACGTATTTGTCCTGGTAGATATTGACCAGCCGTGTCCCACAAATGAACTTCCTGTAGACGAAGCCCTTCAATTTTAAAAGGAACGATGGCATCAAACTCGTCAGGAGATTCGATTTTCAATCCCTGCCTTGCACTTCCCTGTCGTATAAAATTTCGATCTATTGTCAAGCCTTCGAAATACTTTTCGGCCTGTTTTTGAAGTTCTGTGAGAATGATTCCTAGAACATCATCTGCGACGAAGCAAGCATTTTCCCAAGCATACTGAGTGAAGTCTATTGGAATGGAAATCTTCCCCAGAACTTGAGATTTCAAATAAACTTCATAGTCAGGAAATAAATCGTCTGGATAGCGCCATGTATTCGGGAACAGTCCTTCTGACGCCATGATCGTATAGAAAATTATCCCATAAAGTAGCTGTACCTAGAAAAAAAATATGAAAGTAAAATTTTACGAACAATACATTTTCAGAAAACTTAAACGTACATTACATAAAACCGATTGATAATATTCAAAGTAAATATCAATACGTCATGTGCACAGGGATCCAAATACTTATATACATGTATATCAAGGTTAAATTTTATCAAGGCTATGATTGTAAATACACCTATAGTAAAGTAGACTGCATGCATTTTAAAAAAAAAAAGATCACAAAGCAGAGGGCCAATTAGCAAGATATATTTTTATGTCTATTTTTCGATGTCCAAAGATTATGTAGTGTCCTTTATTATTTTTGTCTTAGTCATACACATGTATATATACAGTATGCATAAAAATTCTTCTTGCTAACTTTACGTTAGATTATAGTATCGCAATGATATTTTTGTAATGTTTATACATATCGTCTTACATCATGTACATAATACATTTCATTTTCTTCAAAAATCATTCTTATAGCTCTTTGGAGATAAAGACCAACACATACTGGTATTCATTTAATCTTTTATCTATTCATGCAAGTTTCAAACATTTATTGAAATTTTATGTTTTATCTATTTATTTAATTTATTTTTCTCTCTCTCTGCAATGACAGTTTTATGATATGTACCACAAAATTTATTCACTAAACAACACACGGCAACGTTTATTGATACTTTATTTATTGATTTTTTTATGTAATTTCTGTATATATATGATATTTATCATATGTGATTAGTTTCAGAGGTGTATATTATTGTTTTTATACTAACTTAATCATTAATTAAAAAGCTTTGAAGGTAAAGTTTTCCCGAGATCTTTTTTTTAACTTTGATATTTTGTTCTACAATACTAAATCTCTCTTTATATGTCAGATGAAAGATATTCAACCACAAATTTTTTGCCCACATATTTTGAAATATGTTTTTTCCGACCCCTGTAATAACATTATGAAATCAGACATTCAATTTGATTTTTGTGTTGGGGTACTGTGAGCATGAACTCACTAAATGATACCCCCGCCTCCCACATGATTTTAATGATAAAGTCCATGTTTTGCACTGGGAAACTCTAAATAAGTGCAGGTTAAAAAGTAAACTAGAAGTTGCACAGTGGCATTATGTTATACAGAATCTGTAAAAGCATCATTAAATTTTATTCAGTGGTATGAGAAGAGTTGTAGATAAGAGATTGGTGCCCTTCAAGGTTATAGAAAAATGGCAGTGTCAATGTTTTGCTATGGGAAACCAAAAGATGTGTCCGATCAAAAAGTAAAATGGTTCTATCTATTTGGTATAAGAGGAGTTGCGGATAAGAGATGGGTATCCCAAAGAGTAACGGACGGGTGGACGGACGTACTGACAGACGGACAGACATCCCGATCACTATATACCAAGCGTTCTATTGCAAACTTATGGGGTACTTTCTATCAAGGCAACATGCTTGAATTAATTAAGTGAGTTTTCATACGACAAAGTGAGGGGATATACTAGTAATAAAAGAATTGGAAGCAAGTTCTTACAACTAACGATTTACATAGCATAGGAACTCATTAATTGTAGGAACTTGCATCCGATTCTTTTATTATACCCCCTGCTTGAAAAGCGGGAGGGTATATAGAGATCGGGATGACCGTCTGTTCATCCGTCCGTCCGTCTGTTACGCTTCGGGGTACCCATCTCTTATCCGCAACTCCTCCTCTACCTCGAAATGAAATTTACTCACTTTTTAAATCTATATTTCTATGAACTATTTCAATTGCATGACATAAACTGTATATATAATATGTCATGCGATTGAAAAAGTACATAGAAATATAAATTTAAAGTGATAAAAGTGAAAATTCTATTAGTAACATAGCAACTTAAATTCTAAATGTTTCATCATTAGATAAATTTGATCCTTGACCTCTTTAACCTCTTAATGAGACCTTGACCTTTATTCTATATAAAGGTTAATGGAGACTCATTAGTTGATTGTAGAATTTTGCTAAATTAATTATTATGTTTAAAATCGTTGACCTTAAAACATCTTCCCAAATTCCTCTAAAAAAGATTAAAACCATTTTCAATTTAAAGGAAATCTTAGGTCTAGAACAACTTTTTGATATTTCATCCATTGATTGGTCATTGATTTGTTTTTACTAAATCATAAAGTAATAAGTCAACAAAGTTATAAGTAAACTGACTGCTGGAGGCTGCCATGTTGAGAGATAAAGTATCTTGCTTGCTAAATATTTCCCACAATCCTCACTTTTATGACGTCTTCGGTCGGGGTTTGAAATCAGAATAAAAGAACGTACGAGGTTTTTTTTAATTCTAAATTCCCGACTGATGCCTTTCAGTGACAGAAGAACGTACATTTTTTTTTTAAATTCTTAATTCCCGGCTGATGACTGTCAGTGACATAATTAGTATACTGGTTAAAATCTCCTCCTGTAATTCACCCTCTCGGCAAGTGATGATGCTACTCGGATCCCCACTGAGAACAGCTGATAACAAGGAGCACCATCACTTGACGACTTGCAGAGCAACAGATAAGACGTGTATAGCCAGTGTTAAGAAGAAAAGACAAACAAGGATAGGTAATATATTAATTCTAAATTTACAAAAGCCGTTGAGGGCTGTTGAAAATTTCCTGCCGCTGAGGGCAGAGGTTAATGCATAAAATTTTAAGCCGCTGAGGGCTAATAGATAAATTTACTGCCGCTGAGGGCAGAGTTTAAGCCGTTGAGGGCTGTTAAACATTTTCTGTCGCTGAGGACAGAAGTTAATGCATGAAATTTTAAGCCGCTGAGGGCTAACTATTTTACTGCCGCTGAGGGCAAAAGTTTAATGCATGGAATTTTAAGCCGCTGAGGGCTAAACATTTTACTGCCGCTGAGGGCAAAAGTTTAATGCATGGAATTTGAAGCCGCTGAGGGCTATTGAACATTTCCTGTCGCTGTTATTTTACTGCCACTGAGGGTAGATTTATTGATATCAAATGCATGAACTTTTAAGCCGCTGAGGGCTTTAGATATTGTTGAATGAAATGTAGAAAGTTAAAAGCCACTTGGGCGTGTAAAACACATGAAAGTTTGATAAGCCGCGAAATGATGATGATAATCAAAATATAGAGTTTGTCTATAAGCTAATTAATGAGATATTAGGAGATACTAGTTTATGAAGATAAGCTGCTTGAAAATTCAATGCCAGTGAAGGGCCCGGGCTGTCCACGACTATTGAATAAAATCTTTAATATACGAAAGTTATTAAGAATAGATATAAATATATAGTATATTGTTTATATGAATTATGGCTCTTTAAGTAATGATGCGAGAGGCCGAATCATGATGATTATAAAGATTTATAGATATAACATGATCAGATGATATTAAGATCAACGTCTAGCATATTAAGTTAAATGTGGTAATCATTTTCATGTATTTTCTCATTACTAGATGCCACCTCCGACTGTCTTAAAGCGGAGACACTCTCTGCGGGGGAAAGACTTGTTCCCCGTCATCAAAGAGCTGCGAGGACTAGAACAGCCGGTGAAGCAGTTCGCACGGTACAAAATTAACACGCCGCTTGAAGACATGGACAAAGAGGAAGTAATTAACGCCGTCAGGGAGTTGACAGGAGAGTCGGAGAAAGACTGCCTGCAGATGGCTGGTAGAGAGATGTCAGACGAGAATTTAAGGACGCTTCTCCATCTAGTTATCTTAAGGGCGAATGAGTTCGGCCAACCAGCTGGCCAAGAATTAGCCGCCGAGAACAAGGTATACAGTTAGACTGTAATGATAATTACTGTAATTATTACTAGCATCATAACTACGGGATGTCTTAATCAATATTCCTTATTCCATGAATTATACTTGTGTAGATAAAATTATTTAAAAAAGAAAAGAAAAAAAAAAAAAAAAATAAATAAATAAATAAATAAACGATTTTCATTTTGATTGATTTTCACAATTATTTGTGTACAGGAGAGTGAGCCGGAAGAGCCACCTGCCAAGAAAGGAAAGTCGGCACCGAGCGTTGAGAAGAGACTACAAGAACTTGAGAAAAGTCAGAAAAATGAAGAGGACAAAGAAATAGAGAATGTGAAAGAAAAGGTGAGGAGTTTGGCACTTCAAAGCAGCCCTAGTATCCCTCTTCTCCTTGTTACTTTGGATGAGCTCGCCAGAATAACTAGGCGGAAGGGCCATGATGAGGCCTCCGTGTTTGATGAGCTCTCCCGACAGGCTAATTTAAATCAAGACAAAATTGATGTCCCAAACTTTTGTCTGAGTGTCCTTGGAGGCAAAGCGTCTGATATAGTAGGTAAAGCGCTGTCTAAAGCTATCAAATCAAAACCCGAAACGAAACCTTCGGAAACGGAGAAGACTCCAACTCAAACTCAATCTCCACTATTGAATCTATATGGTCAACCAAACTACATGGGATATATTCCACCACACTACAATTTTGTACCTGGTTCGCACGGAGTGGGTTCTCAGTATGGGTACCGCCGATACCAGCGCGCTCCATATCGGCAACCGAGGACCGGCTGTCTATTCTGCGGGGCAAATGACCACTATGTCCGAGACTGTACGAAAATGAAGGCTGCGAGAGGGAAAATGAATTCTCAATGACATCTGACAATTTTAAAGAACGGATTTAGTCAATTTTAATTAATTTCTCAGACTTGAAATGTACATTTATTGGTAATCTCTTTAAGTAAAATATGATATTAATTATCACTTGTCAATGATTTGAATACATTACATGTAGTGTGTTTTCAGTCTGAAAGTAGAATTAATTAAATATAAAATGAAATGAGTGTTATTGGTATTTGTTATCCCAATACCTGATATCCGGGGACACTGAAGCCCTAGTGAGTACTCTCACGTGGATTGATGGTTTGGGATCATGTTTTTCCATGTTATCCTAGTAGATGATGCTCAAATCAGAGGTATAATTATTAGTAATAATAAATATCTCATGTTTGCAGGAATTTAACATTTACGTTCCTGACTGGGAGAAAAGTGACGAATTTAACCCAGAGGAAATTATTTTACGTAAGAGAGAGCATCCTACTTGGACGACATTGGGAGAATGCGGTTCCAAGCCAACAATCCATGCAGATGGACAAGTATTTATGGATTCTTACAGCGATTTACTGCATTTGTCTGTAAGAAATCCTGATCGATTCATTTCGGGTGAAATTCACAAACACAAAGATGAATGGTTGCGTATAACTCAAAGAAACTCGGACAAAATGTCAACTACAATTCAAAATTGGGTCAATAATGGCATTGATGTTAGGTCCTTCCTGCGTCCGTTCAAGGGAAACTTCAAGGGGCAATCATATGATAATAGACTCCCACCAAAACAGTATTTTCAAAATTCTAAAACTTGCAGAAACTTTGTTCATTTTATTAGAGAAGAAATAAGTGAGAGACTAGTGAATGGTTCATTGAGACTATGGGGAAGGGTGGGAACAAGCTGTCTCCCTCAGATTATCATGCCTTTGACAGTGGAGCCAAATAAGCCACGACTCTGTCATGACGAGCGCTTTTTGAACTTGTGGACTAAGGATTTACCCTTCACATTAGATACACTTAAAGACGTTCATAGACTTGTTGGGGAACATGCTTACATGATGTGTTGCGATGAAAAATCCGGATACGATCATATTAAACTCACCAGAGAATCAGAAACGTACTTTGGAATTCAGTTTGGGGGATGGGTCTACACATACACAACCCTACCATTTGGTTGGAAAGCCTCTCCCTACATATATCAAATGATTGGGATGCAAATCACATCATATCTTCGAGAGAAAGGTATTCATATGGTTCAGTACATTGATGACAGGCTTGCAGTGTGTCAGCAATATGTTCAATCAGAAATTCAAGAACAAGCTTGTCCGTTACAAATGGTGAAACTTATTGTGACCGAATTAACAGCCTTAGGATATACACTAGCTATCAAAAAGTGCCAGCTTATCCCAACTACAGTAGTCCGATACTTAGGTTTTTTAGTTGACTCTACTAAACAGGCCTACTTACTTCCATTGGATAAAAAGGAATCATTCATCAGAATACGAGAGAGTATCTTGCAAACAAATGAAGTTGATGTTAAAACACTTCAACGATTCGCCGGGAAATGTATATCAATGGCAATCGTTATACCAGGTGCCAAATTATACACAAGGGAAATGAATTTCGCGATATCACTGTGCATGAAGAATAGTAAACAAACAATCATTTCTCGTGAGCTGCGACAAGAGATCGAACACTGGAGGTTTTTGGACGACTGGGAAGGCTTCGCGCCTTGGAGACAAGAGAAACATCTTCAAATGTCACTGTCAACGGATGCATCCTCTTTCCGCTATGGAATCTCCCTTATGTCAGGCCAAGACAAGGGTCTATCTTTTGGAGACTATTGGTCAAGCGAGGATGATAGACCGATTCATCTTAAGGAAGCATCAGCTGTCGACATTGCCCTCAAGTCCTTAGCGATGAAAATCAAAGACCACAGATTAGACATCCATGTTGACAATACCGCAGTCTTGCATGCTTGGGAAAATCAAAGGTCACGGGACCGGCATTTGGCTGATATAATGAAAAATATATTCCAGACAGTTTGGAAATTGAATATTGACTTGAGATTACACTATGTGCCGTCAACAGAAAATACTGCAGACGCTCCATCTAGAACTATTTCTTACACAGATGTAATGCATGCTAAATCCCCAAACATGGCAGAGGGTTGAGACTATGTTTGGACCACATACAGTAGATTTGATGGCGACAGATACGAATGTAATGATATCCAACTTTGGAGTTCCATTGAGACATTTCACTCAAAACCCTACTCCACAATCAGCGGGTGTTAATGTATTTGCACAAGATCTGTCAAGTGAGAAGCGCCCGTACGTGTTTCCTCCATTTCACCTCATATTCCCCGTACTGTGTCTCCTTAAAGAACAAAAAGTAAAACAGTGCACAATTATTGTGCCAATAATGTACCCGCGACCAATTTGGTGGCCACTTTTGAGTGCTCATTGTGTAAATCTTTTCACGTTAGGTAGACAAGGCGATAAAACTGTATTGCTTATTCCATCCAAAAAAGGGTATACATCCGATAAACTGGGACTAAAATGGGAACTTAAAGCATGTAGAGTGGATTTCAGCTGAAATTATAATAAAATTACGGACTCTTATTTTGTAGATGGAAGATAATGAAGTTGACCTTCCTGCTATTGACAAGAGATTAAGTCAGCTTGAAAAGAACGAGGACAATAAAAAGGCCACAAAGAAGATGAAAAACTTGGAAAAAAGGGTACGACTTTTCTTATCACAGTTACCAACCTCTCCGGACTTAACAAGTATGACGCCACAAGATGTGTGCCGATTTATGGTGTGGAGTGATAGATTCGGGAAGACGAAGATACACGGGATCTCGTGTCCACACTTGGGTAAACTTGGTTTATTTGAATGCACATGCCCTACTAGGCTCGCAGCAGGAACTATTCATAATATGGTTCAACAGATATCTGAGATATTGTATGTACATGGAAGAACTCGATCATGGGATGTTCATACTAAGTCAGGGAATCCCTGCTTGTCCCCGGAAGTAAAAAACTATGTAAAATTCTGTAAAGAAGAACAGGCAAAGTCCCATGTGTTACCTAAACAAGCCAGACCGATATTTTTGGGAAAGATAAAGAAAATGACCCTGTTTATTGATAGAGAATTTGCTCGCCCTGACCTTTCCTTAAGGGAAAAGTTTGTCTTGATTAGAGATCAAGCGATATTCAAAATTCAGTTCTTTGCCGGGGATAGAATCAGCGATGTTTGCAATATTTTATCGCAGGAAGTTAAAAAATTGCAGGATAACTCCGGATTTGTTTTCGAGCACACCTACGGGAAGACATTACGTGGAGATGGAAAGTCAAACACCTTTGTCATAAAAAGGTCCCAAGATAAGTCAATCTGTCCTGTCTTAGGTCTTGAAAACTACTATGCCTGGTCCAAACAAAATAACGTGGATTTGAGTCTAGGATATCTCTTCAGGCCCGTATCAGAATCAGGGCGAGTACTGGATCAACAGCTGGGTTACTCGGCAATTTATGAACGGCTTCGGTTTTACCTGGTATCTTTGGGTATTTATGAAGGAGAAACCCCACACAGTCTACGAGGAGGTTTTGCTGTAACCATGGCGATCTCAGGCACTGCGACATCTCCCCAGGAACTCATGAAGCATGTCGGATGGTCGAGTGAACGATCAGCTTATTATTACAGCAGGACGAAAACCTTGACAGATGCTAGCACATTAGCAAGCAATATTGCCAATCTATCAGCAGACACAGACGAAATTGAAGGATTTTACAAAACACATGGAGAATTTTCCTCTCTTAGTCCAGCCTTTAAGCCGACAAATTAAAGAATATGATGTGGTCAACCTCACACGCTTATGTTTAATACATACTAGTTGTTTAAAAAGATCACCTGATCACTCAATTATATTTCATATAATTAATTAATGTTGTTAAATAACACCCTTTGTATTTCAATTTCATGTCTTGACATATAAATTATATGGAAAAAAAAAAAAAAAAAGTGTTGTTATTTACTTTGAGTGAGTATTGGGTAGAGATATTTACCTGGATGTACCCTTTACTTTTATAATTTAGTCAAGAACACACTTATATATCAGTCTAAATGAAATTACCCGATACTTAAATAGAAGTGCGTGTTGTTTCAGATAGTTGTTAGTGGGGATATGTTAGGATCCCCACTGAGAACAGCTGATAACAAGGAGCACCATCACTTGACGACTTGCAGAGCAATCTTACCAAGGTGTAAGCCAGGGTGATGTGTATTGATGCATCGTCCGCTAATTAATACAACATGTGGTTGTAAATGTCTGTCCTTGAAACAAAAAAAAAAAAAAAAAAAAAAAAATCATTAACAACACACACTTCCCAAGTCTAAATGAAATTACCCGATACTTAAATAGAAGTGCGTGTTGTTTCAGATAGTTGTTAGTGGGGATATGTTAGTTATCAGCAGTTCTCGCTGGGGATCCACATGGGTTATAAGTGTAAACATCATGTCGGAATCAAGTCGTGAAAATGTGCCAACTAATTAAGTGCTTGCATGCGATTTGATTTTGAATTTGAATGTACATGTAATGAAGAAAATATAATTTCACATGCTTATGATTCTAGTGCTTCAGAATTCTGGAAAATAAAAGAAGGAATGTATAAGAAACAGTTATATCTCTTGAAAAAAAACCCAAAAAAACCAAAAAAAAAAAAAAAAAAAACAACAACAACAAAAAAACTAGTGATTAAACTTTGATCAAAAAATGTGTTCAAGAAGGTTGTTAATTTTTCTCTTATAATTAAACAATTGCTTGAATAAGCTTATCTAAGGAAATTTATTTTCTCAGCAGTCATGAAGCATTTGCTCTTTACATCTGCAGCTGCCATAAGATAGGGTTTTCCCCATGCCGCTCCAATTAAGCAATCAGAATCAAATTTAAACCGCTGTAATCAGCAGTGGAATGTTATGCAGCTTTTCTTTTACATGAGAGGTAACGATTTTATATATACTGTAGATTATATAAAAATGAAAATTCTGACGAAACGTTCCCTTTAATGTAAATAAAGTAACTTTTCTTTGGTTCTTTACAAAATCAAATACAATACAAATTAAAAAATGAGTAAAATGCATATTAAATACTTTTCATACTCCTTAATTCTAATCAAATAACTCAAGAAAAGGCCATCATATTGTGTGGGAATAAAAAAATCAATTCCTCTAAATAATTATCAAATAACAGTAACTATTAAAAGATCATCATCTTGTGGAGGAAAAACTATTTGAAATGTTTTAACTTTTTTTGATATAACAGGATGTGCTTTATGATAAATTAAGACAACAAATTAACAAAATAAAAATAATAAATTTTTAAAAATGCGTTAAGGAAGCAATAACTTTGTATTAAACAACTTCTCAGATGATAAAATTACAATTCACATAAGATTGATTTATCAAAAGGTAGACACCAATGGCGAGTCCTTTTTTCAACGTATGAAATAAAATAATTATTAAGGATACACCAAAGGTTTCTAAAGGGCATAATTTAATTTGCTTAATTCTTTTATTAACAAAGATAAGATATTGAAAGTATATATCATTTGAAAGCCTGTTAAATTTACTATTTAATGATCTTAATTTAAATTTTCATTTTTATCTTATTAAAAAACTATTAATATTTTAATGTAAATATTGGTGCATTTGTATTTTATAAATCAACTTTTTTGTATTCCATCTCTTAAAGTCGAAAATTTGCCCCTATGTAGATTAAAGATTGAATTTTAAAACCGTATCTCAGATTTTTGATAAATCTTCTTATTCAAAAGTTACATCCATTTGTCTCTCAATGTTACCAATTTATTAGCCCAATTCTACATTTCCCCCAATTATCCGAGAACTGAACAAGATATCAAAAATCTGAGATACGGTTTTGTGAACACACATTTGAGACGCATTCTGGCCAGTTTTCAGAGAAATTGGTCAATAAATAAGGGAGCTGAATCCTTTCAAACAATACCACCAACTGTTTGATCTTACTTTACAGTAGAGGGCAAAAACCCATTACACAACAAAGTCTGCCAAAGCTAGAAATATATGACACCTTGGAGATTCAGCTTTGGATACCTGTCACTTATCCATATTTCCTATGCATATTCACAAGAATGGGAGGTTCTATTCTTTATTTAGGTGCTTTTAATGAAGTAAAATAGGTTCTTCTGAATCAGAAAGATTTTCCGGCAAAATGGCAAGAGCTAAGCTCCACCTCCTATTTCATGGTCATTAGTGACCTGTTAGATCTCCTTCCCTAAATCTAGAGTCCATGTAGTTTAATTACTGATAACCTCTGTGTGGCTAGTGAAGAATTCCCCAAGTGGTCACAGTGATTTATTGCTCCTTTCAGAAGCAGGCAGTTACAGACCGAATCAGAAGCTTCAATAACGGCACATTCACATGTGTTAGTGTTTATGTTTGATTATTGTTAAATAATTAGAAAACCATGTAATAATCAGCAAGAATTTTTCATGCATTATAAAGCAATGATTAGCATTCTTTTCTCAGCCAAAAATCTCAAAATTGACAAAAATCTTGAAAAAAGCCTTTGGTGTATCCTTAAAAGCTGATAAATTTATATAAATAAAAGTAACACATTATTTTAAATTTATTTAAGCATATTGCAATGTATACACATATATGCATAAACAGCTGTAAAACGCCCACAATATTTACACAACAAATAAAAGTGTTATAAATAATCATGAATACATATATCATATACGTATGTATTTTTTTTTTTAAATTCTCTCATTATATATTCCAGTACATTGTATTTATAAAAAAAAATCATCCCAAACATATATATTGCATGTGCTCCATTGCATACGTAATGTTTTGTCTTTTACATTCTGAGGACACGATTCTCAAAACTCCTAACTACCGATTCCCGTACATTCTCATAGCTATAACAGCCAGAGAGAGTCTGCTCCATTTCTTTGAAGCAGTATTTCGCAGCTTCCACTTGCTTTGGTTTCTCTTTTTGAAACAAATTATATTTTCTGTGTTCATTTGCAAAGTAAGAATCAGGGAAAATTCTTTCCAAGTACTCATTTCCTAAAAAGAATTCTGGCAAAGTTTCTTTTTCGAAAACTAGTTTCAAAAACTTCAAGAAATAACCCAGGGCTTCGCGAACACCACTGACGTGAAGATCGGGTGGCGCCACTGTGGGTACCGTCAGCAGAAGTATGCAGTACATGGCGATTGTCTTCAGATGGTATGATGTCAGCAAGTTGGCGGCATGATTTTGTCTTTTTCTAAGACATTTGACAAGTGCTTTCATGACGCGACATGCTGTGACAATGTAAAGTCGTTCTCTGTTCCCAAGGCACATATCGAACACATACCTCTCATAAGACGATGAACAATTGCGCCAGATAAAGTCTTTGTCTTTGTCAGTAATATTTGGGTTTTCCTTGTTGACCCATTTCATGAGGCCGAATCTTGGGAAGTCAATCCTAATGGATCCCGGATGCGTTGTGACAGTATCTGGAATTGTTACAGCTTCCCGTCCCAAATCAAGACCTGGTACAAAATCAACATCAATGGGAAATCGCAAACGTGAAGAAATGGTAATATTCATGGTAGGTGGTCTGGACCCACGGGTGACGGAGTATCCTTTTCTTACCAAAGAGTCGTGGCTCGCATACAAAGTTTTATCCATTAGAGATTTGAAAACCTGCTCTTGGAGGACTCTGGTATTTATGAAACATGTTCCTTGGTCCATTTGAAATGCTCCTAGCCTATTTAGCCTGGGAACAAGAGTGTTTAGATCGGCACTATTGATAATTCTTAGGCGCATTTGTCCTGGAATAAGCTGCCCATTGCTATTTTTAAGTCGCACCTCTTGAATCTTCAGACTTGTGAGTTTGAAAGGAACAATGGCATCAAATTCATCCGGAACTTCTATTTTTAATCCCTGCCTTGCGCTTGCTTGGCGGATAAATCTTTCATCGATAGTCAAACCTTCAAACGACTTTTGTGCCTGGTTTCGGAGTTCCACGAGAATTATGTCCAAGACATCATCCACAACAGTACAGGCTTGTTTCCATTCCTCACTTGAGAAATCATAACTCATTGTTTGTGCTTGGATTTGGGACTTCAGAGATTTCTCTCCCGGACCGAATACGTCTTCAGGGGCCCTCCAGGCATTCTTCAACAGTTTTCCTTCACCTGCCATTTCGGATAAAAAACGAAAGTAGCATTTACCTAGAAATCACATGTTTATAAGTGTAATGCGTTCAGTATCAGCCATATTAAATAGAATTCATGTCTAAGTTATTTTTTCAGCTAATTATTTTAAGGATATAAGACACAAATAAAAACATTGAATACATGGATTGTTATATATGATTTTTTTTCTAGTTTCGACGACTGAAAATGTTGACAATATAAATCTCCATAATATATCTCTATAATATGTGTTTTGTTTGTTCTAGTTGAATATGTGTTGATGGCAAGAATAACTCGCCATATATTTATAGTCTACGTTTTCAGAAAATCTAGTTGGATTTCAAGATCGTTAGGAACTACTCTAGAGATTATTAAAGTGGTCATAAAAACTGGAAGAGGAAGCAGAAACATTTAATTGACTATCTTTTAACTTTTTTTTTTATCTCAGCAAGCCTGTTAAATAAATGTGATCAATAACAAGGCATATACTTAAATCTTCGTCGCAACCAATTTTACACGATCTTTAAATCCAAAGCAGACCATTAATAGCGAATAGTTTTATATAAATATCTCAGGTCTATCTGGGTCAGAAAATCAGATATTTCATTAGTAGTTCTGAACTGCTTATTTATGGAATGGCGTAAAAGTATAAATGTTGGCATTTTTATGTTGAAATACAAGAGACACTTAAGCATAAGCAATTTTCTATATTTTCTACTTATCAGACTCTTTCATGTAACTTTTAACAAGAAAATTTATCGTCACGGTTTTGTTTCTTTTTATTTAAAAAAAATATTTTTAAGCTTTTAAAGGGTGTTTAATTGAAAAAATAGATTTTCCTAAATATAATATTCATCACCAATAAGTAAAACATATTTAACCGACAGAAATATAGAGGATGTGCCTTTGATGATTACCGACGCTTAATTCATATGGCTGTTGATATTAAGTGCTGTATTACAAATTATTGAAACAAATGTCCTTACCTTTCTAAAGAGGGTTTTTATGAAAAATTGAATATTAATTAATTTTTTATGGGTTTCCTTGAGTAGTACTAAACGCATTTCTCTAGCTATACATGGTATGAACTAGAACTTTTTTTAATTGCATACGTCTCATGATCATTTAATATAACAAAACTAAGCTTCTCTGCCAAACAAGAGCTTTTTAAAGAGCAAAATACTTTTATCTTTCTTCATTGTTGGAATATGAATCATTCTGCATAGTAAACTAAAAGTTTGCACGATGAGACTGCAAGCTTGTCAAGAGTGCAAATGATTTTCTGCTCATAGGTTTTATAATACAAGAACAAGTATAAATTATCAAAGGTAGGGCACAGATCCTCTTCAAACTGGAAAAAAATCATGAAATTATTTAACATTCTTTATAAAAATTATAACGATTTTAACTTTCTTTAAAGAGAATACGTCAGATATTTGCAGTTATTGAAATAATTTTGCCTTGCCCCTGTTTCGTCAGTCTTAAGCTATATGAAGCGGATTTTGTAGTGTGTTTCCATCAATATACATGTATTAAAACAGAGCATCAACAACCTTCTGGAGAAGATACTTAAAATTCTCATCCATTCTGATAACAGGCAAAACATCAAACACGAGACACACTGGTTATTCATTGATGGCGCATAAATTATAATAATTTTCTTCGAATTTTTTTTAACTTCTAATAATTGTGTATTTATATTTCCTACATACCTTTCTCCTTCATGATATTCGTGACAATCTAAATATCATTTCAAAGTGATAGGCAGCGAGATTTAATCCTAGCTATGACGTCACAGCCTACTCCACTTGCGTCTCCGATGACGCATGAAGCGGTTCGAGGACTTATGTACTAAGGCTAATTTTCTGCTGTCTCGGGATAAAATTATTGGGTCGGTAGGAGGTGGGAAATCTTTTTTCCAAAAAATTTCAACATATTGACGGGTAAGTAGTTTTAGTGAGTAAGTAAATTGTCCCTAAACTAACTGCGGAATTTTGAAGCATTTGGTCATGCTATAAGTTAGTATAATTATTTGTCAGTAGAAACTGAACGATACTTCTGTCAGAAGTAAGGGAAAATCAACTTGATACTTCACGACTCTAGATTAGACACTCTCACCACTGAGCCACTTGGGCGACTCTTTTATTTGTAGAAGTATTTCAACGTGATATTTAGAAAAAATATATTTATACGTATTAAATTATAATAATGAGTAATGAATGCACCTATTCCTGTTTTTTTATTACAATTAATAAAACAATTATATAAAAAAAGACTACAAAAATGAAATTTTAATAACTTGAGTTTATATGAAATATTGCATAACAATGCGACATAAGTTAATCATCCATTTTCATACAGAATTTTTTTTAGCCGTTGAAATGTTTAATAAAACTACTTCATCTGCTGGGATATCTGCCTGTTCTTTTTGAAATTCATCATTTAGCATTAATGAAGAAGACTCCCCAGGTCTGTTTTCCACGTGTTCTTTGCTACCGCCATTACGTTTATCTAAAACTTCCGGTACTTCAATTTCATTCTCCTTTTCCTTTTCTTCTAACAATTTCTTAATCAATTCTTCTCTCTGTTTTAAAAGAATTAAATGTTGTTATAATTACGTGTAAAAATTATATTGAACATTTTGTACAAAATAAAGTTAATTCAAAAACATATAAAATATCCTGCCTTAAACTATGTTATACATTGTAAGCAATTTTTGCAAAGGACGTAAAATGACCATCATTCAAACAATTCATTTACCTAATACACAAACATTTTTGTGAACTTAATAAAAAAAAAGTAAAAATAAATTGTCAATTATATAAAAGTTAATTTTGCCTTTTCAAAAGGTACCCCTCCGTACAACTTCTTTCGCAATTTTTTCGGTAAAAATGGAAAGAACTGGTCAAAAAATGGAAGAACATAACGAACATCTACCGTGGCCGGATCAGGACGACCTGAAAAATATTAAAATGAGAGAGAGAGAGAGACAGAGAGAGAGAGAGAGAGAGAGAGAGGCTTTTATAATTTTAAATCATGTCTTCATTTAAATTTTTACATAAGGAAGGTAAAGTTTATATTGACGATAGAAATTGAACGCTAACATTTCATTTAAGGGTACTTAACACAAACAAAAAATGGATGCACGGACTGATATATATTTTTTGACTGATTTTGATTTGAAATGACATAAATAATAAATCCCTGAAATATAAAGAAATCGTAGGTTTTCCTTGGTGCTAAGATTTGAGACTTTGTTTTGCTTCCTATATAATCCCATACAAAATTTTGCAGAAATTTCGAATTTTATGACAAAATCTTATAAATTTCACCCATTTTACTCGGTAAACATCATTCAGGTTGTCAATTTAAATGTAAGTCTATGAGAAATATTCCTGATTTCTGTAAAAAGTTTGTTTGTGTTATTTATCCTTAAGGACACCTACCCACTATTATACTGGCCAATGAACACAATATCAGGGATACAATGATAAGGAATCCAGTGAGCCATTGGTATGATAAAGAATAGAAACGGTCCAAACCTTGCCTGAAAAGATGCAGGTAAACTGTCTTATCAAAATACTTAATCCACTTTTTTAAATAATGAATACCATTTCAACTATTTGTTTTTTCAGTTACTATTTTCAAGATATCATTAGAATTTATGGGAAAGAAAATTAACCTAAAAGGACATATTCTGCTCTTTTAAAGTTTATTACGTTATACGTTATTTGCATTAATCACCAAAAAGCTTTGTGAAAATCCCACATAGATTGTGCTCCAACCCTTAAATATTATGATACATATGTATTCTATTCCTTATATGAAAAGGTTTTAAAACATAACGTACGGTTTTTGTTGAATCGATGCTGTGAGAAAATCAGTTGTTGTTTCTGTGGTGTAATAATCTGTCCAAGAAGTGTTCTGCATCATGGTTGTACTCATAACCGTCATATTTGACAGTGACGTCATATCGTAACATTTGTCTGTTGGTCCTGGTGGCAGTCCCGGAGTACGTTTAAGGGTTGTGGAGAAGTTTTGTCCATTAGTAATCCACAATCCGATAACTGCAGTAAGCAGTGTTCCTATGATAGCTCCCTGAAATATTTTCGTCAATTTATTGATTTGCCTGTAGGCTAAATACAAGCCCTTCACCATCCGATTGATATTTTCTCTTATATAGACCAAATTGTGAATGAAGTTTGAAGTTGAATTTTGAAAGCGTTCCGAGATTTATTTTTAATTTTGCAGACGTCAGCTACAAACCTTTGCATTTCCCCAAGTACAAAACACGGAGAAAAGGAATAGTCCAGATGCAGGACCACCAAAGGCAGCAAGAACGCTGAATGTTATCTGTGGAAAATTTTATCAGTCAGAAAAAAGCAAAAACTATGAAGATATTAATGAGCTGTATCATAACAACAGAATTGTTTTATATATCATGTACCTGCGACATTGGTCCTTTAATCTTTGCTATAAGAAAGGACACCCCGACGCAGAGAGCACCAATAACCACAACTATGAAAATATGTCGTCAGAGTTTAATAAACATATTGTTTGATTTGTTAATTCTATTCTGTTCTATTTTGTTACATAAAGTGAAAACTTTACCATTCAATATTTAGTGTTTATGAGAGAGAGAGAGAGAGAGAGAGAGAGAGAGAGAGAGAGAGAGAGAGAGAGAGAGAGAGAGAGAGAGAGAGAGAGAGAGAGAGAGAGAGAGAGAGAGAGAGAGACCTGATAATTTTGCTATTAATGTCACCGATCTTTCTGACAAGGACTTAAACTTTGGTTTGACGACATCTTCAATGGCTAAAGCTGAGAGACTACTCAACCCCGAGGAAAGTGTACTGAAAGAAGATTTAATTGTCAAACACCATACTAGAGCTATACTTTACATGTAGCTAAAAGTATGAACTGGACAAAATAATAAATATTTAACCTCAATGATGCGCTGAAAAGGGAGGCCATGAACAGCCCAGCCATTCCTGGAGCATCTTTGAAAATCTCTAAAACCATGAATGGCACAACCTGAAATTGTATTTACCATTTCTGAATGACAAAAACTTAAAGATTACGTTCAAATTACTGTCTATTTGCATCGTTGCAATGATCTACATCAAAGCTGCTTTAATTTTTTTCGTCCCAATTTTACCTGATTTGGGTTGGAAATTCTTTTGGACTTGAGAGGATCACAACCAAGGGAGGAAAAGTACGCATAAGCCACGGCTCCCTCTAGAGTGGCCAAAGTGAGGGTAATGAAGAAAGCAGGTCCAGCTAAAAAGAGCACTCTACGAAAGAGAACCATGGTGTAAACAGCTATTTTTGAACAAAGTATTAAAAATGTACAGACGCGATATGCATCTCGAAGTTTTCTGAGAAAAGAATTTTACCGAGATGAAGATATATATTCTGCTGCATTTAAAATTGGAAAATGTTTCAAAAAGATAAGTTTAGTACTACATCTTACTGTGATGTTAAATATAATATAGACAATAAAAGACAAATGATTTAGATCTACCCACCTATTAGCAGCTTTCTCGGTGGGCGTGGATACAATTCTTTGTACCGAGGTTTGTCCGATGTTGAGACTCGCCATACGAAGACAACTGCCAATAACAAGGCTCCAAAACGTATGTCGGACTGTAGGATCCGGGTCAAAACTGGAAATAATCAAATATAAATTTTCTGTCTTTCATTGCGCTTGCCTGGTATATTTTACAATCATTCTAAAAAACAATGTACCAATAATCAAATATTGTACGTTACATTTTACATGCAGTCACTGAAAGTCTGTTTCTTTTCATACATAAAGATTTCCTAATTCATGTAACATTGAAAAAGGACATAAAACTACTGTAAAAAATCATAAAATGAAATATTTACTTGAACATATCTAATCTTCCTGTATTTTTGTTAATCTCGATTACATTTGATACGCCACCGGCAACCATTGTGCCCTTCAAAAGAAATTGGACATTAATCTGAGTTTAAAATTGGAAATTGGTAAAAAAATTTTACATGTATACCTATTTACATTTTTAATCTTTATCATTGTCTCATCTTGAATGAATTTTAAAAATTATAAAAATTAATTATAAAATGAAAATGATAAAATTGAATGATTAGATTCTATCAAAAAAAGAAGCAAGGCCATGCTAGCAATTACTGAGTATACATAAATATTATGCATTTTAAGTTAATTAAATACTAACCTTTATAAGAATGGCAAATATACCCATGAACATGACAAGGCTTTGAAATACATCTGTCCATATCACTGCTTTTATTCCACCCTAATAGACAATTAAGAGAAAGTGAGAACGTGCAAATGTTGCTTGTCATTTGGGTATTTACTTTTCGCCCTCTAAATAAAGAGTGAGGTATAAATAATAGATATAATTGGAATAATATTGTGAATAAATGGAGTAAAGATACTTGCACGTACATCTGCATACATGTTTAATAATGAGTACTTACGATGGATGTGTATATCACCGAACATACAGCTACTACTAGAGTAGAAGCCCACATAGGAAAGTTTGTCACTGAAACGAGTATCAACTGTGTTATACCATCCAATATACTTTTTGGAAAACTATTCATTAATATGTTGTTTGAATTTCATGAAAAATTTTGTAGAATTACAGTAATGCTGATTGTAGAAATATTCAGAGTGGCGCTCTTTTTGTACCTGATTCCAGGGCAATACCAGGACCAAACAACACAATGCCCATGTATAAAATCTGAAAAACAGTAACTATTGCCTATTTTAAGACTGATTTATCTAGCATTGCTTTACATATGTGTATATAACATAGTAAATTTTATCATTATACTAGACAAGAAGCCATTACAGGTTTCATAATAAATAATACATGCCACAATCCTAAAGAAATACAGATGTGAGAGACAAATGAAATGATAATTTTCTTAACGACATTTGTTATTTAAATATTAATGTGCACAAATGTAACGACAAAGACTTTTTTTAAAAACCTTCATATTATTTAATTGAAATAAATAGAAAAAAGAGATAAAACTTACGTAATTAATGTACCCTAACGTCAGATTCAGCAACCGCACATATCGGCTGTTATATCGTAATTCAAAATACTGCAAAATTATTTATAAAAAATGAAAGGGATGTTCAATGTTTTATAGCTGGTTATGGAATTTATTTCACAAGATGGACACCACTTTTTGAATAATTGCGCGAGAGCCAATTTAAGTACGAATTTCTTTTTTCAGTTTTTTAGAGGATAATGTTTATAATTCACCATTAATCAGCATAAACATTTTACTTAAAAAAAGGGGAAAAATCAAATTTGATAAACTCCTTTAAATACCTCATTTATGCTGGTAATTCTCAATGGATGTACAAGTGGCACGACCATGCGGGTAGCCATAATACACGAGGCAAGAAATCCGAAATTAGACAACCAAAACATCATTCCATAAACATAAGTTTCCGCGGGAAATCCTAACATCATAATGGAGGATTCAAACGAAACCATGAGAGAGATTGCCACGGGTAGAATTTTCATTTGTCGACCTCCGACAAGATATTCGGAGGTGGTTTTCTGGCCAGCAATGGCATAGTAGACACCAATGCCAAGAGAAATCGCAATAGTAATACAGAAAACAACATAGTCAACAGCTACGAAGCTAGACATATTGATGTGGATGATATGCCTTTGGATGAAGCGTTATAATGTTCCGACATCTTAACCCGTATCTTCAGATAAGGGCAAGCATGATTTTGAATTTTGATTACTACTGTAGTTCATCATTTGGTTAGTTCGAAGTGATTTAATTAACCTTAATATTATAATCCTACTGTATCTCATCTGTATATTTCATGTACTTGTTTCGAACATACCCCCTTTCATTCATAGCGTGAAAGAGAAATAGCAAGAACAGGCAAAACTTCACTGCCAAACCAAGTTTTTAATATCTGAGGGAGTTGACAATCGAAGCATCAACCTCTGGTCAATAAATCCATTTGTTTACTTCATTTGGTCACTTCTCCTCTGGTACAGGAGTTATATAGTTTATATTCTTAATTCTTCACCTTAAAAGTCACCAAAACAAGCATCAAATTTAACTTCAAATATCGGTACCTGATCAGATATTTTTAAAAATTATGCAATCACAAACAGTCAAACTTTCCAATATATAACACTTAAAACATCATGTATAGCGAGAGTTATATTTATAGAGTGAATTTTACATCTTTTTATTAACACGATGTGTAATTAAACGACATGCTTAAGTAAAATAAGGTAGAATAAAGTGTTTTTCTTTCAAGACTGAAGACTAAAGACAGACTAGAAAAAATCGTTACTATAAAGCCTGATTATTAGCTGGGGATAGATATTTCTGTAAGACTGCCTGGAATATTGTGTAGCTACTGCTCATATATTTAATGACCTTTAATAGGAAATTAATCCATTAAGTAACTTCTGATTACCGTTAGACAAATATTATAATAAATATTTTATGAATTACATGAACAGCAATTCCAGCGCAAAAGACAAATTTTGACCGAAAGTGTGGGAAGCAATTGCAAAATTGAAATAGGCATAATTTAAAAAGAATTTGTATAACATTTCATAGTTAAATTTATTCATCTTGTCTTCTTAAATTGAAAGAATGCAATAGCTTGAGCTCGTTTTAGTTGAATTAATGAGAAGAATCTTTTCATGTTTCACCGACATATTTTGACATATTTTAATCTAAAGATGTTGGAAAACAAATGTTAAAATTTATTTTTATATACAATTAATTTTGAAGCATACTCGGTACTCAGGGCCATTGATGAACGAGGGATCTTTTTCCTGCCAGCACGCACCAACTGCGACACTGGATTTCGGTTTATACGGTCTCACTAGGACCGGTCTCCACTTCTTACAGTCGGATTCGAGCCTGCGACGTCAGAACAACGTGAGAACATCATCTTCTTACTTCGCGCGCGACTCTAGAGCAGAGGTTCATTCCACCGCGCCACGCGGGCGACTAAGTAGGTAAGAAAAGGCAAGTAAAATCTCACCTGGAAATGTGCATGCATGAAGTCAGGTTTGTGAGCATAAATATTCCATGAATAATTAGGTCTTAATACCCCATCACGGGCCGAATGAATTGCAAAGAAAAAATTCGAAAAACATTGAAGAAATTAACCATTATTTAATTCAAAGAAGATTTCTGAATTATCAATCTACCTGATCAGTAAATAGGGTTTAAAGCGACAAAGTCTTGTAACGAACACATTTATTGTGGCCTTCAACTCGATCTCGACAATTTGATATATCAACGTCATAATTTTAATTTACAATAGTTAATTCCATTCTCATATCGATACGATATATCCCGGTGAGCTTCAAATAAAAGGTACCACAGAATCTGCGTCATCTATTTCATATTTGGATATTTTACTAGAAAAAGACGTTTTTGGTAATATAATCAAAGTACTCAGAAGTACAGAGAGCCAGGCTCATTCACAGAGTAGAATGGATTTCTTACATGAATCACCTTTATATTCTAATGAAAAATTATTTTAAAACTATCAATATAAATAATAAGACACTGACAGTGAGTTTTTCAATCCTAATACCACGGTCCGATTTTGTCAGAATCAGAATTAATCTGGTACCGCAACTGAAATGTAAACAAACAGGCCAGTCTGGTTCCCTCTCCTGCTTTACCTCGTATGTGTAGAGAACTACGGTAACACTGATTATCAAAAATCCTTACGCTAATGAACTATGTTCTTTGACTTATGAAGTTTTCAAAGTCATTACTACAAATGTTTATTTTATATAGATAAAACTTCGTTTTATTTTTGTTGCTTTATTTAGCGTTTGTATTATCTCAAAAGCGGTTGAGAGTAAGAACTATATTTTTGCACGTAACTTTAAAATGGCGACTATTGGGTTAACATCCTGCCTTTAACAGGATCACATAAGCCAGCAATTGCTCTTTGAGCAATAAGTCCGGCTAAAAGCCAATCTTTATGATAAACATAATAACTAACATTTTTATCGTCAACTTCCTTTACTTATGCAGCAATACACCATCGTTACCTGCATGCGGGGTTTACATCTATCTCTCTGTTGATTCAACACGCAAAAGTATGCTCTTCATATGAACAGTTTCTAAAACGAGGTAAATTATTGACAAACAAGTTGATGAAACGAGAATATCAGCTGACAGCAGTCTTTTTCAAAGTTATCATTTCGTAAGTTCTATGGTAGATACAATGACCTTGTCAGCAAATACAATTTATCATTGTGTCAAATGCTGAGTGATGTTTTTCATACTACATGTAATTATTAGCCCATTACATGTATTTACACACTGAATTGACGACGGATTTTCCCGTCATTTCCCGATCATGATAAGGTGTGACCGGTCGGAAAGGGATACTCACTCCTCCATGGTATCTGATCCTACCTCTGATGTTTTGGAGGTCCGTTTTTGCTCTGCGCCAATTTTTTTTTATTGTTAAATGGACTTTTGAGCTTGAATTTTTGAACATTATCTCCGTGTATTTCACCTCTCAACTAGAGACTTTTTCTAGATACCTCTCAAATTTCAAGGCTCCGTATTTTGTGCCTTTTCACACAAATTTCTCTATTTATTAGCAGATTTTTGTTTTGATTGATCACTATTTCTTATCTTCCTATTCTTAATTATAACTTTGGCAAAAGCTTCAACAATGCAAGCTTAATGTTAAATTTTAAAATATAAGGGGAGAAAAGTAAAGCTCAGTTATTTCCTTTTTTCCGAAAATATCCTTCTTTAATGGCGATCTTGTTAAATGTGGTTTTAATCATTACTAAATATTTATGTTTGAAGAAAATTGAAAATCAAAATATCATTTGTTTTTACTATCAATGCAATTCATCGAATTTTATCATACCATGAATGTTAACAGCTACTTGTATAACTTTCTGCAAATCTCATAAAATTATTACCTCATGTATGGTAGGCTTGAATTTACTTGTTTTTTTTTTTGGTAGTATCGATAGCAGTAAAATAAAATCCTTCAAGGATATATTCATAATTGTAATTTACATTTCCATGGTTATTATTTTTTGCATATGCAATTTATGTCTGTGTAAAGTATAAGTCACATTATCCACCGATGGGGTATACGATGAGAAACCGATGCGTTTTTTGATGAAAATTCCGTGGTTGCCGGCCGGGCACCACTAGTGATCGGACGGTGACTGAGTCTTTTTTTGCGAATCGGTGGGGTCATCGGTAGGAAATAATTCGTAGTTAAAATTCAGCGATGTCTCCAACGATGCCTCACATCGCTCCTCATCGGCAACCCATCATTAATACATCTTTCAAGGATCGGCCGATGTATTGTCGAGCATCGTCCAATATCCGTTGAATCTGAGGTCATCGGGGAGTTTAGTGGTGTTCAACAGATAACGACCGATCATCGATCGATGTTCGAGCAAACATTGGCCTGTAGTCGACCGATGTACGAACAGTGTTCACCAATGTATGAGCGATGTAATATACATCGGCCAATTATCCTGGAACATCGTTTTATGATTAGCAATGCATCGCTTGGCCTTTGTAAGTTCGGCCGGCAACCACGCCATTTTTCTCATAAAACACATGGGTTGTACATCGTATATCCCATCGCTGGATAATGTGACTGATACTTTAAGGACTACTTGGCCGATGTGGACCGATGTTGGGGCATCGTTAACACCACGGATTACTAACGATTACCACCGGTCTACGGCTACCGGCCGGGAAATGTGACCTAGGCATAAGCTGATTAGATTTTGATCATTTCGCAAATTCTATTGTAGATGCAATGACTTTGTCAGCAGACACACCTCATCATTACGTCAAATCCTGACTTGCGTTTTCCATACAGGTTGCTAGTTTATTATTTACACATTAAATTGTCTACATATTTGTCTGTATTCCTTGTGAAGAGTAGTACACAGCGAGGGAGACCTAGCTTGCACCTATATCCATCTCTGATGTTTTAGAAGATCATGTTTGCTCTGCTCCCAATTTCTGTTGCTTAAATGTACTCATGAGCTTGATAAAAATTTTATAAAAGAATCTTTTCTCCAGATTCAAACATTTTTATTCCGGTTATATCAGTAACCCTCTGTTTACATTAATAAAAAATGCACTTAATACCAACGACAAGAATAAGAACTTTAAATGCGGGAAAAAATACACAGAATTTTAAATAAGAAAACTATAGGGATTAGACAGGTTTACGGGCTATAGATTAAGCTTGATGGTGATTAATTTTTTAAAAGAATGTATAAAATATCTAACTACATTTTATGACATT
This sequence comes from Saccostrea cuccullata, assembly GCF_032062105.1. Taxonomy (NCBI): domain Eukaryota; kingdom Metazoa; phylum Mollusca; class Bivalvia; order Ostreida; family Ostreidae; genus Saccostrea; species Saccostrea cuccullata. The sequence continues at coordinate 106,253 of NW_026918226.1, forward strand.
ATGTAATATTTTGATATGTTTTGAAATTAAAATACTACAAAAATTTCAAAGATATTTCAAACAACTGATATTTTTGTACAAATTTATCTTGTACTTTTTTGAGACGAAGTGGCACACTATTCAGATGAGTTGCTTCATTTTAGTCGCTGCTAAGTGACTTGTATTTTTTGCGGATTCGCATCCCATTGAACAAATTCCATTAATAGGAGCAATTGAGAAGCGAACGTTGTTCACTTGTGACCGGAAGATCGTACGTTTTGCAATCATCAATTAAAATAATATTTACTGAACACAATATGATAATTTCTTCCTGTACAGTTTAGAAACAATTTCACTTTCAATTTTTCTGAAACCTTTATAAAACCATGTAACTCGTTTCGCGCGACTAAATATGACGATAAAATGTCCAGAAATAAACTTTCGAGTGGAAGGATCTCAACATAGCAAAAATAGTTTCCGGCTTTTGTTTAACATTTTTTGAATTGTTGTTCTCTTTATATGATATTTTGAACCTTTAGAAATATTTCTTTTCAGGTTTTGCTAAAAACTTTTAACAATTCTTAATTAAAATAGCTTAAGATATGGACCAAAAATTCTAGAGTTTTGATTAGGTGCTTAGTTGGAGTAATCATGCGCTATGCCCTGTCGACCTGTCGCGCCAACCAAAATCCCTAAGCATCTACACGATAGACATAATATTTATCATATTAACAGATATGTCTAACACTTGGTAAAAGAAAACTTCAGCTAAAATACGAACCGATAATATACGGAAGCGTAAATGGCTCTACACTTGTTGTGTTAGAACTTGGTATATTGTCTTATATTTTATCGACTTATCAACATATAAAGTGTTATACCTTCTTATTTATGCACATATTTTGAATTGTATTGAGATGTATTTACATAATTGAAGGCAACTTCTTTTGTTCAGTAGATTTTATGGCTTAAAATTTTATCAACTGAAATATTATATTCATTTTCAAATATCGATCGAAACAAGATAATTAATCATGTCGATATAGTATTGTCGATATGAAGGAAAAAATATGTAGTTATATCGATATAGACACTAGTATATGAATATTTTCGAGAAGAAGTGAGTAAAAGGTGTTTTTGAATTAATTTGGCGGGGGCGGGAAATCTAATGAATCTTCACTTCACTTGGGAAGCTTATGTACCATGTATTTGCTATTGTGTACGATTATAGGCTGAGACAAAATTCAAAAATATCTAAAAATGGAGATGGAGAGACATCAACAGTTAAATTATATGCATTGTCATAGGGGGTTATTGTACCGATCATTTTGAAGGGGGGATCTGATATATTCTATCGTGGTTCACTGCTTATATCTCCTGAGTTCAGTGGGGATTGTAAATCGCTAATGAAACGAAAATAGAAAGTAACACTATTATAAAAGTAACACTGATTATGTACTTTGTAAATATTTGATGTTGTTCAACTCTGTGGTATACATAGGATCTGACTCATGAACGCGAACCTCCACAGTCTTGAAACCTCCCAGCACCCCCCCCCCCCCCACACACACCCCTGCATAAAAATATAAACACCAGTTCTAACTTCTTATTGCTTAAAATAATATAATTTGTGATTTCAACCAATCTGTATAAGCTTAGTCACATAGTTTAAAAGAGGAAAGTGTGGTTTCAGCCAAATTAAATATATAACAAGAAAAACACCCCATGGATTTAATAATCCAACTGCAAGAATTTTCTTAATTTTGGGGTTATATTTGTAGATCTCTGCTGTACTCAGGTACTCAGTTTTTTTTAAAGCTGGATGAGGGACACTAAGATACTCTTGCCCCCCTCTTCAAAAGTGTTCATCGGTACAACAGTCCCCTATGAATCTAACTTTTAATGTGTCTCCATCTCCCATTCTAATTTGATTCAGCCTTCAGTCGTACACGCTGGCAAATACACGATACATATTAAGGTTTCACTGAATCCTGAGTGAAGTAAAGATTCATTAGAATTCCCGCCCCCGCCAAGTTAATTCAAAAACACTTTATTCTTACTTCTTTATCGCATATATTCATAAATTAAAATCGATATATCTATATCCTTATTTCATTATATCAACAATACTATATCGATATGATTAAATATCTTGTTACGATCAATATCTGAAAATCAATATATTATTTCAGTCGATAAAACTTACAGCAATAAAACCTACTGAACAAAATAAGCTGCCTTCAATTATGTTAGAAAATCTTAATATAATTCAAAATATGTGTATAAATAAGGAGGTATAACACTTTATATGTTGATAACTCGATAAAATATAAGACAATATACAAAGTTATAACACAAGTGTAGAGCCATTTACGCTTCCGTAAGTTTACGATATGCTAATTGTAAAAGGTAAAGGATGTTGTTGAAATCCCTTTAGTTTGTGCCTATGTTCTTTCAGATAATTTTGAAAATGTTTGAATGATGTGATGATTAAGTAATCATTACATACATTGTCTTATTGTCAACTTTTATAACACATATATCAGAATGAAAATTAAAATAGGTACATGCTTTAATTAAATGAGTACTTGTCGTCTTCAATTATTAACATTTTTCATTTGATTTATCACATGTATTTACTTTTTTAACCATTTGTTGGAGTCGAAATGTTTATAGGAAATAATATTTATACGTGCTTTCACTGTTTAGATTATCACACTACTCCATTTAAAAAAAGGACTTGATTAATAAGTAAAAATTCAATATCTTCCACATAAACACGATATTCAAGATAATCGTCTGTTGACTTTTGTAAATGGGGAGCAATGTCAATTTGCCAAAGGATTGATTACATCTCCTTTAAATACATCGAGTTCTTAAAGAATTAAATATTATATGCCTCTGATGTTATATTAAATTCATGTATTAATATTTTTCTCTCATAAAACTTATAATTCTTTTCAACATTAAAAGGTGATTCTGTTCAATAAGGAAAAAATGTGTTTAATTTTCTGAAAACTAATATAAAGACATGCCAGGAAGCATTTTCAGTAATTTCAAAATAGTAACAATAATGATAACATGTTATTCAAAATAGACTAAAAGTTTAATGCCAAGCTTCGTGAAATTTATAATGTATATACTTGTCCAAGAGTTTATAAAAAGGCTAACAGACACCGGTATCGGAATTTTTGGCTATTTTGATATTTGCCTTATTAAATGTATATTTTTTTTGTTCCGTAAAGATTAAGATACAGAACATTTTTGCATACCTGATTACGTGTATCAGTTTTAAAATTGTTAAAATAGAAAAGAAATCAAGGACCCTTAATTGTCGTTTAGATTTCTTTACATTCTTTCCAGAGTCTGAACCTGTGGAAAATTTTGAAATACAATATTTCACTTTTCATTTTAACGGAAACCTTCATAAAAATGACTAAGGTTTTCCTATCTACACTAGTGGGACTTCTCTGATGACGTCTTGTCTATGAAAATACCCTCGAATGACAGAAAAGTAATGATGCATTTCCACAATTACTTTCACATTTTTTCATTAAGACCCTCTCAATATTGAATAATAAGCAAAAAAGTGACTTGGTAAATTATACAAAATGTCCGAATTGGAACTAATATTTACTTTAAGTTTGAATTTGACACAATTTCTTGTCATAATATTATGATTAAAAAAGTGGGGAGGGTTTAAATGAATGTCGATTTAATTTATAATAATCATCGGGTAACTTTAAGCATTTAGACAATTCCTTGCTCCTCTGTACTATACATGTACTTCACAAAGCTGTTCATTGATTATTGTTCGATACCTGAATTTTACCATCTTTATTATCTTTGTTTTATATAAATATGACTACCTTGACACAAATGACAAGGAAATTACCTTTGATACAAATATAGATGTTGATTTGTGTTAGTGCTTTTCAAAAAAGAATTTACGAAGTTATTCTACTGGCAGTAAAACGTTTTGTTGACATTTGATTCAGTTTATTTTTCCATTAGAATTAGAGACGATAGATTAAATTTGAACCATCTTTCAAACAATTTTCAGGATTAAGACAGCTTTCTTTTCAGACATTTGTAGCAGATGAAATTCATGTACGACAAATTAACAAAAATGAATGAAGAAATTCAGACATTCAGACAGTTTTTATTCTGAGACAAAGAAAGATAAAAACAATATTGAAAAAGTCTAATTTTTAATCAATTTTAAATATTACTATACTCATGCTATTTTTTTTCTTGAAATTTCTAATATTAACTCGTACATGCATAGTAATTCGCATAATTAAGTGTTATTGAGTAATTCCTATAGCATTGAAAAATATTATACTATTTCAAAATATTTTGTTTTTTGTATGTTTAATTTTTCAAAAAATTACACGTCCACTGGTCAATAAGTAGCAATTCATGTCAGAGGAAGACGATTTTAGTTATCTGAGATAAAATTTTCAATTTCCTTATTTTCATATCTTATTCGGGAGACGAGAAACGGAATAGACAATATAAATATCTCCCCGCAAATATATAAAATTGATATATTTCCTGCTTCTTATCAGAATTTTCCCACCAAAATGATTATGAAGAAACATACATAAAGTCATATTTATACAATAATACAATAATGAATATCTTGTATTCATATAAAACGTAAAAATGTCCTAAAATCACTTAAAACACGACGAAAGACAATGAATTTATTCTAAATTAAACAAATGTATTAACTCGTTAAAAAAAATGAAAGAAAGAGAAACACACGGCGGGATAAACTGGTCAATAGGGGATGATTACTCTTTTTACTTGCTTACTCGATGATTACCATTAACATTCCTATATACATATGTATTTTCTATCATTTCTAGAACGTTTAAAGTTTTGATATCCTTGATAACAGACTTTTCAAAAAATTGTTTATTAAAATCGATGTATTTTTCTCATCTTTCCCCCATTCCTTTCAAGTGTTAATAAATCATTCAGACCTCAGCGAAAAATACCCCTTGAAGTCACGTCTTCGAATACATGTTTAAATTTCCCTTCCATACAACTGCAAAATTTGTCATTTTAAAGTTATGTATACATGTAATTGCAAAATAAAGTTTTCAATTTTTTTTAAAAGACAAGTTTTTCGATGCAATAAGTAGTAATTTTCATCAAAAAAGAAAGCTGTGATTAACCCATCATAACTTTCTTGTAAAATAAGGCTGCTTCGCGGATTATAAAGCGTAAACTGACCCAAACCAGGTTATCATCGAATAATTTAGCCAAGAATTAGAGGCATTCCTTTAATACATGAGCAGGTTTTATTTTCCACCGTTATGAACAAATATTTTGATGTAAATTGATTTATTTTTTTATTTTAAATGTAAAAATTTATATTTGTTCTTAAGTTTTCCTGTTTCTAACTTATGTGTACGTAAGACATTTTCAAAGACAGACTAACCCACACCGCATATGAGTACTTTGGAGAGAACCACGTATTAATATTAATGATCCTTTAGGATATTGTTGTTTACGATAATAGTTAATCAATGCTTGTAATAATAAAATTTTATTTAAGAAAAACACCGATACATGTGAATTATAATGTTATCCAGTTATAAAACTTTTGAAATATAAGAAACATACTATCACATTTCTATTTTATTTGGAATAAAAATACGATTTAAATTATCTTTTACTGGTTATTTTATTAAATTATTTCCCTTTAAAACTATCAATTCTAAATAATGTGTGTTGAAGTTCAAATTTCCGTTCCAAACAAGATATGCCGAATATAACCATATTCGTGAAAGACTTATAATGACGTTTCTTAATGCATGTGGAAGGAAGTCAGTTTTGTCTACCATTTAATGTTTTTTTCATGAACGATATCATTGTGGTAAATTCACATTAAATTAATAATATTAATATTTTTATTTCATTGAATAGATGCATTGTGAAAAAAAATTACTTAATAGATAAATTGAACGAAATATAAAATCATTTTCTGAAAATCTATACGGCAAACATGACATCAAATATATTCCATAAATGTTAACAGAATGGGTGATATGAGTTTTAAAATAGCCTAACTACGCCTCGCAGATGACAACCACCAACACAATTCAATAATAAAGGTCAATTAGTCCTCTGCTCATCAGAGAGAGAGAGAGAGAGAGAGAGAGAGAGAGAGAGAGAGAGAGAGAGAGAGAGAGAGAGAGAGAGAGAATGTTTCCAGTCGCCAACACTAAGATCATATATTTTGTTTTAATTGATGTTTCGAGAGATTTGTGTTGATAGTATTTTAAAATTTCATTATTTTTTTCATTTTTGCATTGAATAAAGAACATGGTTTTCGATTTAAAATGGCTATCATATGATACCAGCAAATTTTTTGTTAACACTGATATAATGAGAATGATTAATGATTAAAAAAACAGAACAAATTAAATATCAGTATAGACTTATTTATCTGATCATTATCATATTAAAAGAAGGTTTAAACTGCACCTACAATTCGATTTAATTTTATGTTTCAAGTGAACAAAGTTAAATTGTAGGTGTTTCTATTTTCCTGGTTTTAATACATCAAAAATCCATGCTTAGTGGAGTGATTTTCATAACATTTCACATGAATCATACCATTGCCTAGGATCTTAATACGCAATTTTTTTTATGTATATTAATTACAATTTGAGTATGAAAGATCGTATAATGTGCTTCATTTGCGGAAAGGGTTTGTAAATTTCAGGATTGAAAAGATATTTTTGTGCAACCTTAATGAAAACAATATGCTGAGCTACATTCTAGAAAAAATTCACAATAATTTGCACTGCCTTGAATGCCTTTGAATCTCAGTAAAAAATATCTTGTTCAATAACATTTGCTCTTTAAGATTACTTCTAGATTAAATGTTAACAAAGCACACGTAAAATTCTTTCCTAAAAACTATGAATAATAAAAATGAAAATCTACTCTACAACTGAATTTGTAAGTTTATCACTTCCTATGTAGTTTTTGGAGAGCAGATCTTTTAACAATCTTTTAAAATTCAAACGGTATGTGGCAACGCACTTTGAATTGAAAAAACGCACTTTGAAAAAAATCTACTTTTAAATGTACTTCTTGAAGTTATGTACATTGTTTTCAAAGTGGTTTAATATGGTCGATATTAACACTTTGAAATTTTTTTTTCAAAGTGCGTTAACTTGGTCCCAAGTTTAAAGCACTTTGACAATTTTGTTTCAAAGTGCATTGCACCAACAGTACCCTTAGCGTACAAATAATTGTATTTATTTGAAGCCAAACTTCATAAAATTTTACATGAGAAAAAAAGAAGTTGGTGTTGCTTTCAACTTGACATTTCGATATATTGACGGTGTGTTATCAGTTAATTATTGTTTATTCCATTTCTATTTAGACTCGATATATTTAAGTGAAATTAAAGATAACAGAAAGTCACACATAATTGTTTCAGATATTTGGATATATAACTAAAAAGAACAACAACATATTATTGGTCACATAACAACAAAGCTTTTTGAAAAACTTATTATTTCAACATTTCAATCGAATACTTTCATTTTAATGTAACAATACTAGTATACCCTGATAACTTGCATATGGGGTTAATGTCACCCATTTGATATTTCAAACGCATTCTCTAAGCACAAGCAATTTTTAAAACCAGACAAGCTTTTGACAAACAAAAACATGAAACAACAATATAAAGAGTCATGTTCGCAATCATCATTTAGCAGTTTTTAAGGTGGGTTCAATTTCCTTGTTAGCAAATAAAACCTATCACAAAATCAAACACTAACTGGGATTTTACTTTCAATCAAATTTTTCATCATTTGCACACAGAATTGTGTACGGATTCCCCCCCCCCTTTTCTCGATCTTTACAAGGAGTACATTGCGGGTCTTTAGTGGGTACTCACTTCTCCATGGCATCTGATCCCACCTCTGATATTTTGGAGGTTTTTGTTTGCTCTTCTTCCGATTGTTTTTAGTTTTAATTGATTTTTGGGTTAAAATACTGTTAATTATCTCCATATTCCATTTCACATTGTCCTTTAATTAACGTGCCAATCATGTGTACGTGAAAATGATGGTAGAAAATGTAAAATGACCAATTCAAAAATGCTAATATAAAACTATGAATGTATTATATTTAGACTGGCAAACGTATATCATATTTTTGAATGCATGATATAAAAGACCATGTATCTCGAGTTGCAGAAGACGTTGGCACGAAAAGATCCCTCACTGCTCAATGGCCCTGCATAGGTATTAATTAGCCTACCACAGGCAAGTAGTGGCGTGTTCATATGTGCAAAGATTGTTTAACAAAAAAAAAAAACAACAACAAAAAACAAAAAAAAAAATCAACGGAAAATTAAAAATACCAGTCATAAAATACATGTAAGAACATACTTAACAAATCATGGGATAGAAAGATAAACATGTCCAAGAAATATGACCCACTTCTTCAGCATTTGAGAAATCAGCCCCTAAAGATAATAGTTGTACAATGTATTTTGAATAGAATAATTGGAATAGCTACATCTACCAGTTTACCTCACGGTGTATCAGAACAAATTAGATAATAATAGATTACTGTGCCAAAATATATTCTCTTGTAGTATTGATATTTAAGTTCCCTATTACAAAAATAACACGTCTTCTCTTTTAAAAGCTCGTAACAATATTACAATGAGCACTAGATTTCTCTTGAAATGAACAATGCTTAATGAGCTAGTTTAATTTTCACGGGCAAACGAGTGTCACTTTTTTCAGCATCTCTCCGAAATATCTCTGAAAGCTCTAAAGAGGATTTCCTCTTCCGAAACAAAGTAAATCTTCCGGGATCTAAGTGTTTTACTGCCAAAATAGCCATGCATGTTTTGATAACAATGCAGTGTGGCTCTCTGTGTATGTAATTACTAATTAAAGGTCTTTCTTGATCAGAGATTCAGAAAAAAAGATAAGGAAGATACAAACATAAATAAAAATGAAAATGATATTTACAAGCTTTAAACAAGATACGTAGAAAAAGGTTTTGTGTGTTTATTTTTTAGGAAACTTTTTAATTTTTCTTAAGGTTTTCTGAGCATTTGATTTATTTTAAACAGTTATCCCTGAAGTATCCTTATGGATCCTTAAAAAACCCAGAAATTATTTTATAAATCTTAATTTTTAAAATAGAAGAGTTTTTTTTAAAATTTCAAATCTTACTTTTGAATACATCACAATGTAACATTAATGTATGTAATAATATTGTTATGAAATCTCCTTCTTTTCTAGCTAAAGTCTTGGTGTTTGGTGCTTAACTTACTTATTACAAAGTTTCTGTACCACCTAACATTTCGCAAGTCCCCCCATTTTTGTTACAGTGCATGTCTGCTTTAAATACCTCAGGGATATTGAAATTCTCAAAACTAACCGAGTCACGTAGTTACTAATACTGTTGAGCAAACTAGTCCGTTTTTTACCACTGAAGACAAACTTTGTCCCTTACACAAATGTACAGTTCACTTATAGCATATATTTCCTCATAACTCCATTCTCAGTAAAGTCTATCAAACATTATCTTTGCAGCCTCTTACAATAAAGGATACCTTTTTCCTGCTCAAGTAGCAAATATACTAGTATAACAAGTGAAATTGTGTACATGCATCAATACTGAAATTAACACTGTACATTTTACTTCGTTTTAGGATAATGTTACACATTAAACACTATACAGTAAGTAGTTAAAAACAAAATGTTCCCCTGCTTTCCTATCTCATTTTTATAGTTCAATGTTGTTGCATACAAAACAAAGATCTACCAATTTTTCAAATTTTTTAACAATGTTTTTTCTCGAAATTATGAAATGTTATTTTTCAAAATAATGACACCCAAATGGTTATAACCACACAGTTACTCCATCTTTTTACATTTTTTTACTCTAGGAAAATACATGATTTTTAAAAGAGGCACTGAACCTTACATTTCTTCTTTTTAAGTCAGAACTCAATAGAAATTAATGACCCATGGATCGTCGAAAATAAAAAAGTAAACACAATAAAATAGTCCGAAAGAAAACAATTAAATGTTTTATTTATAAACTGTAAAGTCCAGTCTCTCAAGATTCATTTGTAATACACTTACTGCTTTGTGACTCTTCAGCGGTTTTCAGCCATTTAAAGTTGAAATAAAATTATCTTTTTGTTTTACTATTATACTTCTGTATTTATTTTATTAATCTGTTTAAATAGGAAAATACATTTGTCCTTCACAAGCTATATTTATTGCTATTCTCACATTACAAGAAACACCTGAATATCGATAATTTGATAAAAGATTCAAGTTTTGAAGTATTAAGGTGAAAATCATCTGATTTAATATTCCTCTCACTCGATCAAATACATTTGTTTTGAAAATATGTTGACAAAATATGTAAGGGTAGAATCCTTCCATTTTAGACATAAATTAAACCTTTGTTTCTAGGAGAAAACAAACAATTAGGGGAGTAATTTGGCAAATATATTGTTTATTACCCAAAGATACACCTTAAAAGTAAATGCTTGTATTGTCGTTAGAATTTTCTTGTCAACAGCTTCAGAAACTTAAAGAACTCTCATATTTATTCAATAAAAGTTTTTTTTTAACGAGTAAAATTTATTAATTAATTGAAATATAAAACACTTAATCATTTTTCGAATCGGAAGGACCTATTTATACATTTCCCCTATGAAAACGATTATGATGGATATTTACAGTAGAAAAGTGAAACCGTTTCAAAATGTAAAGAACTGAAACTCGTGTAGATATGATGGATTTAGTGAGAATTGTACAAGAAACTACGAGGTATTAAAGCATTAGATAAACTGACCAACTATACTTGTTTATTTTTGTCCTATTGTAGAAAATTTATATGTTTATTCTCCAAAAGCCAAAATCTATTAATTACAGCTGTCTCACAGAACGACTGCAAAAAATAAAACGACAAGGGAAAAGTGTACTAATCCTAATATAAAAAAAAATATTTGAATATAAACAGATGAAATCTCGATATAACTATAAAGTTAACAACACATACCTGTTCATACAATATCTATTATGCTTTGTTAAAATATTAAATTGATCTGTACCCTTAGCAACAGATGATACCTACAATGTACCTTCAGATTTGCGTTTGTCTTTTCTTTGATTGTACAATAAATAGATGTTATATACATCACATGTACCCCAGCACAGTTATTAAATAATAAACAAAAATGTTAGCAAAAAAAAAAATCGGTAGTTATATAGGAAAATGCAGTGGTGATTGACGATTGCGCAAATGCCGCAAATAACGTGTTGTACAGAAACATTTTGTAAAATTCTGCGTTTTGAGACAATTTTTATAACTAAACATTTTAATACTTTTTAATTTTATATCAAAATTTGTTACACAGGTGTCAATTTGAAACCCTTTTATGATAGGTAAACACTCCTACCCGAAAATGAGAGATTCACTTTTTTCGCTCACATTACTGTCTTCTGAAATAATCACTTTTCAAACATTTTTATCGAACAAAAGAGTATAAAGCTGTTTTCTTCCTCCTTAAGCTCAAAGTATGTTAAACAATGCTCAATAATGTCAGTATACATGTTAATGCATTATCAAAATAATTTTCAAATATTAAAAGAAAATTTAAGAAGTTTAAAAATTAAATCAATATATTATTTTTAATTATATATCAAGAAAAAAAAATAATTTTCGTTTAATATTTTTTCTTCTATTTAAGTAAACATAATAAATTCTTGAAGTTTTTATCGTCTGTCAAACACAGCAAGAAATATATTCTTCATGACACAGTTTATCCCGTATCTGATATTTTCGTACGTCAGCTTCTGTTCTGCTACCTATCTGTATTCTTTCAATGGACTTTTGAGCAGGATACTACTCGTTATCTCTAACGTAACATATAATTTTGAACTGTTTTCTAATATTTATTCTTGCTTTTGCACACTCTATGAAACAACCTGTTTTGTTCCGGTGGAAGAACGAAACGAGCATTGCATTCTTGTTTTTAAGTGACAAAAAGTAATAAACTACTTACAAGAGTAATCAAATATAGTAATACATATTAAGAAACATTTTATTTTGAATTTAGTGAAAATAAAATTAGTGTAGTAAAATTAATTATGTTAATCGCATAGTACACTATCAACGACAAGTAGAACGTAACTACGCACAATTTTTTTAATGTCTTAACCCAAAAGATAATACAGTTGGACAGGTGAAAAAAAACTTGAATTAAAGAAAACATTCAACACTAATGACTTTTGTCATCATTCCATAAATCCCCATTAGTGCTATACACCACAATGTTATGAATAAAATGTAAAGATTAAAACAGTTAATGAGCTTGAAAGTCCTTTGAAATAATTCAAACAGGTGCAGGATACTTAGCAGAGACCTCTGAAACATCAGAATTGGGATCTGTGAATTAAGTAAATGTTACTATATCAAATCAGAGATTTGAAGACATTTTTGCTGTGTGATTTCTGTGTACTTCATGGGAGTACTACATTTACACTGAAAAAATAACTAGTGAAAGTCACTGGGAAGACTAGCAAATTTACTGTCCATACATCACTACCTCAAAGTAGTTTAACTAGGTATTGGGTAGATTTACTAGATAGCATTAGTAAATCTAAGAATTTATAAGTAACTATCACTAGGTATCTAAGTATCTTTACGACTTCGACTCCATTTATCACTATCTTAGCCAGTAAACAGAATGATTACTTAACACTTCAATAGGCACTCAAGTTAAATTAACCAAGGTGTTTCTTTAATGTCAGTGTAATGATGACTCTCGTAATAACACAAAAACTGAGAGAGAACAATTGTCAACAAAAACCACGTGGTCTCGAAAGATAGGAACTTTCCCTAGTTACACTGATAAACTTTGAATGGTATTTTTGCTTTTGAAAATTCTTCAAAAACTTCTGCTTCCGCTAGTAGAATTTATATATAAAACGTTTTTTTAAGTAAGAAATTAAAAATCAAGAGTTCAACTTCTACTTCAATTGTAACCAATTCAATGAAGAGCTCAACAAATATAATGAGTTTGGGTAAGGATGGTATGCAAATATATTTATATACATACTCATAGAACCTATATTCAGAATCGTTTACGATATTTTTGGTTCTATTTTTTAAATAGGGACATTAAATAAAAATTTTTCAACATTCAATTTTTACACATAGGAAACACGTTTCTATTCTTGAGTTTTTCACTGAATATGTTTACATTTTTTGACATCCATGCCATAATTAGTATAACATTAATGACCTGATACATTGGATGTTCAGCAAGTTAGACCATCACGGGTTGTGACCTCATTAATATCTACAAAATAAATATGCGATTTTCTGAAATCAAAATTACAATAACTGTTTCCAGAGTAAAAATAATGCCTGATTTTTATTATATTATTAAAGCGAGTTACAGTAGTATTCATACGAATGCCTTATCTATTTTAAAATAAATATAAAATTCATATGTGCACTTTTTACAAGTCTACTCATTTAGAATATTTGTGCTTTTCTTAAATTACACGCATCTTAACATTTATATGATAAGATGATAGATAGTCATTTAAATGTTCAAGATTGATCAAAATCACAGACCAAAACTTTAACGTTTCACAGAGGTGTGTTAAGATTTAACCATATAATAATTATATGCAGTTACTCGTCTATTAGTTTTCCATTATTAAAACGTATTCGAAAGCACTGAAGAATGAATGCTATTTGTCTCCTTATAGGAAAACCAGTCTACATTACGTAAAGTTTGAAACTCTTTTAATTGGTGCAAATAACGTTTCCGTGCATCTTTAAGTTCACTAGAAAAAGATCATTTTCAATAACGCCAAACAATAAAAAACCTTGTATTATTTTTTTTCAAAATTAACAAATTTTGATGAAGGGAAATGCAAAACAGGTGCGTCCTTCGGCTGTATTCATTGTTGTCTGATTTGCGTAATTGTTTTGAGAATCTACGTTAACAATCTACATGTAGGAGTATGCATTCTAATTTCGCTGTGCCAAAAGTCAATAGATTTTCCCGCATAATATAGCAGAACATCTTTGGCTCTCGGCACGTTGTGTAGGCTATTCTGAGTAAAGTAAAATTTTATTGTATATATTTACTTATTAGATCATACTTTATGTGAAATCACCGGTTTAATTATAGAAGGGAATAACTTATAAAGCTTGGTATGTAGAATCTTTTGTCATTTTTCATCCAAAGCAAAAACATGCGGTTAGATTGACAAAAACATGAAAACAATAGTGTACTCAAGCAAATATTGTAAAACAAATTTTCTTCAGGGTAAGCAATGGAAAATATTTGTATAATAATATTCTGAATAAGTAGATTTTTACAACTCTCAGATTCTTGATCTAATGATACAGAAGAATAACTGGTTTAATTTCTTCAACTTCAGAATAACAATCATGTGTCATATCTAACACGAACATGACGAACACAACTTAAATTTCAAAACTGTTAACTTTTCTATGATCACATCAATGGCTATATATGGTTTCTAATTAATATCAGCATGAAATTATGATAATCTTACCAAAAACAAAACTTTTGTTGGAGAATCAATGTACTATTAGGCCAGAAAGAAGATAGGCTTTTATAATTTTCCAGATCGTATCTACTAAAAATTATGATAAGTACAGCAATATTCAAAACAAACTTTATAAAATGACATAGCTTTCAAATTCCAATTATATGATATAGTCAGTAAATCACATAAAAAAGTTAGTTATGTCTGCGAAAATCTATAAACTTATGCAAATCATATACAAGTTTACAAGTTTAGATTTGTTTATATTTTACGCCATTTCAGGATTCCTCTGTTTCGTCTTCCATGTTGTGACGTCAGATCATTTCCATCGATCATGTCCTCAGAAAACACTGTCCAACTCCTCACAAATCCAGGGCGTCAGCATCTCAGAAAGAGAAGTTATTGAGAGTCTAGAATCAAAGTCAAATAAATTTATCGACGCTGCGAAACAATTAAAAGAACAATATGTAAGTATTTGTAAAGTCATTTTCTATCATTATAAGCAAGCTTATCGAGGCACAAAAGGAGTATGTTTCGTGTAAGTTGGATGTGCAGAAGACTGAGGTGTTTAAAACATATTTTTAAGGCACTGAATAATCTTAAGGAATTTTGTCCTTTTTCGTTTCAGTCTTCAGTATCCCTACAGCTGTACTAAAAATGTCTAAAAAGTACATTTTTTTGTATCGTTATTTTAAAATTTCATCTCATATTACTACATTTGAGGAAGTTTTAGAACGATATATTATCAAAGTTACTATTTTTGTTTTACAGATACCGCCAACGGGAAGAAGAATAACAAACACTCACTTAATAGATAGACTATCAGAAGTAGAAATAGACATTTTGCCAACAACAAATTTTTCCAAGGCATTTATTCCTTTTACTGTTATTTATTATCAAACAATAAGTTCGATTCTTTCTTTCCTTTTTTCCATTTTATAAACTTTGCATGTGGATACATGTATAAAATTATATGTCTAATTTTATTTCAAAGGAACAGACTGAATTCTTGAATGAAACTTGGATTGATTTATCTGTTGTTTCCGACTGCTTGGAACTTGTGAGAAAAGAGGAAGAAGCTCTCAGTTTTGGAGAACTATCACATTACACAAATATGACAACGAATGCCTTATGTGCCATGCGCTTTGATCTTCATACAGCATTACATTCATTAGAAATTGGTATGGGAAACCATGCTAGCTACAACGCAAATAGCAGTAGAGTGTGCAGAAGTTTTGTGAACCGTCAAGATAGGTACTTTAGGGACTTTGTCATTGTAAATCAGTCATTGAAATATATGGAGAGACTTCGTAATTATCTTGCACAAATGGCTGAAGATTAAATTTAGCATAGTACAAACTTATGAGAAGCATTGCCTGACTTGATAACAAACAATACACCTCATTTCAATGGTTGTCATAAAAATATTTAGTTGTATATTTACAAGCTCTTTTTAAAACATTGTTCATGATTTTATTTCTCATTAGATTAATCTATTTTATATCACTATTTTACAAAAAATACGTGTTTTTTTTCATATTATCAGTTTTGTAAACCCAAAAGCCGATGTACATAAGTTTTATTGTTATTTTTTTTTATTCAAAATGCCAGTATATAATTCTCAGAAAGTATTTCACCGTTGTAATGATTTTATAAACGTTTTAAAAATATATTTTATACTTTGAATTTTCTATTATTTATTGATGTCAGATTTTATTTATTATGCACTTACTTAACAAACATATCAATATTTATGTGAAGCATTCGTAAATCTTTTGCATTATCTTAACAATAAATATTTTGCATTTGGGTGTTTTATGCTGCTTTCTTAACGTAAAATAATACAAATATATTATAAAGCTTGATAAACATGCATTTTCTAAAGATTTGTGGTGCCAAAGAATGGTAATGGTTATGTTATATCTCATTACGTACAACAGGATTCTTTAAATACGTATTGGTCTAACGAGTGCATAACAAAATTGATACATGAAATTCTTTTTAAAGCTAATTTTATACAAAAAATAGTTATTCATGTTATTGCAAGATTCTAGATTCTTTATGCATTTATTTGATGTTCATATATTCAACTGCATTTAGATTCGGGTTTATGATACATCTATACACATTTTGAACACCTTTTCCACGTTATTAAAAAAAATGTAACATTTCTAAGACTTTCAACACTTTGCAAATACAATTTTAAATATTTAGAGAATGTAGATGAACATAAATCTAAAAGAAAAATACTTATTCCTGAAAAAAATTTACTGTTTGCTGCTTTTCAATTAAACCATAAACATATTTGTTCAAGGTAGTTAAGAGTCTAAATTAATAGGCAATAATTATATGGAAGATGGTGTAATAACCTCTATGTATATAAGCCAAATACTCCAAATTTTTCCAAAGAAAAAAAAATGAAGCAAACGGAAGTATACCCTTCTCTTCTATGTAAATAAGAAATAAGTTCTGTGTGTTCTTCTTTTTTTTAATAAGAAGGAAATTTCTTGTGTGACGTTTTCACTGAGGATTTTAATTATCCATACAAGTAAACAGGATTTGTAAGAAGAATAAATTCAAGAAGATGATGCCATAAAGTTTCAGGTAGTTGAAAAGCCCATATACCTTATATTCTTGCCAAATCCTATGACCAATTTAATATCGATTGTTTTGAAAAGATTATTATGCTTGAGTTAATATACATGTACATTTACTGAGACATAAGTTTGGATAATCGTGCTGATTGAGATACAGATTACCCGGAGATGATCAAATTACAGCTACTTGAATTGTATATTGAACAGATATGAGAAATTTGAAGAAAAATATATTTTCGTATACGTTATAAAATAGCTAATTATGGAAAGCCATAGGAGACCTCCAGGGTCAGGTATTCCTATAAATTTCCATAGCTAATTGGTAAGTTCGTCATGATAAGTTTCTGCAAAATTATTACAACAATAATTTCTTACAGAATAGCTTAAAGTCATTAGGAATCATTGAAAAAATATCCTCTCATTTCTTTCACGGCAAACCAAAATTACCCCGTTTGAAACGTTTTCGTCTCCAGCTATTGAGTGTGGTAAGATTTAACTTGTAATATTCAAAATTCCAATATTTTCCTCCTACTATCATAAATATATATGCGCATAAAAAAATCTAAAAAATATATTTGTTTGTTGAATTTTTCACTCATATTAAGACGCAATCATTTGTCGATGAAGGGCTATGTACTCACACCCATTGAGCAGTGAGGAATCTTTTTAATTCCAGCACCTACTGCGACTCGAGACCTCGGCTTATAAGTCTCTTTTATGTTCTTTTAAATGCAATTTCTTTTGAAATAAGGTATTGCTTAAATGAAATGTTAAAACTTAATTAAATTGAAACCATCATTTATTTATAATATTTGAAGTCTAGGAAATTTTTGATAAATTTGAATTAAATTTGAAGTACAATAAATATGAGGAAAAAATCCTTTAGGGTAGAGCAGAGCAGGGGCATTATTCCAATATTATATGGTGTGTCCAAAATAGTATGTGTCCTAAGGAAGGCGTTAATTTTAAGACTGTAAGGAATTTCCATCCTCCTATAATGTCATAGGTTTTAGCAAAAAAAAAAAAAAACAAAAAAAAAAAAAAACAACAAACTGTTATCATTGTAGGTTTTTGAAAAAAAACTGTTATTTATATAAATTCATATACAATACAACAAAACTTCATAGAAGAATGCTTTTCAATAGGTTTAATGATAGATATTGTTAAGTAAAGGAATATAAAAGATGTATATTTATTTATTTAATCAATTATTCGATCTTTAATCAAGTGCCAAGGATGGAGAAAGCACAGTCCTAAACGCTCTGTATTAGTTTGTAATTGTATAAGTATGAGCTTATTTGTTGAGAAATGGAAACCTTTACCAAAATGATTGTGTTTATATAAAAAGTAATATTTTGTTTAAAAAGCAGATTCTTTCTTTTATCTTATATTATCTTATTTCCTTTGTGTTTGATTGTAGATCTGAAAATATTGCAAATATCTTGCAGAGATATATATATTTTTATATATATTTATTATATGTATATTATACAGATCTTTGCATGTATATTTGGTGTTTTTAATGATGCATTTAAAATCAGATTCAATGGCTTCAATGGAATCGTGTTAACATTGAATTGTATCAGGATGTCTTAACAGCCAGTTTACAAACAAATTGTAAAACAGCATTTCAGAAAACTACTGTTTGTCCCTTCATAAATACTCAAGAGAAAGGGGTTACACAAAGTCATTCTATTTCAACCTGAACAATTCCGAACAGGGTATTTGCGACAGAAAAGAGTGTAAATTTTCCCATACTTGTCAGCGCTGTGGGGGAGAGCGCAGTAGAAAGGTATGTCCCACTTCCCCCAAATCAACCACAAATGCTGAAGGAAGACAAAAGGTTTGAAGTAATCAAGGTCCGGTTGAATTCAAACAGTTCGCACCTAAATCAACAAAATAATTGATTTTGAAATTGTTAACCTCAGTTAACCTTGACATATATGGTTATCAAATTCCAATAGAACTGATAGGGAGTTCCTGGTCTTAGGTTCAAAAAAGGTGGTTAAACTACCTTTTAAGGGTAAAAACATCGTAGTCTCAGCGACAATTTAAACTCTGCAAGGCAACATTTAGACATTCTTCAAGACAGAATTACACAAAGAATTAGCGTCTAGAATCTTTAAAAGTCCGCCCCTAGGCTGAGTGCCCAAAACGCAACTTGTCAAATTCGGGTTATTCATCATTTGACGTACCCAGAAGGTTCATTCATTAATGAAGGAATACCTCCAGAACTCTGTTACATCAAGTATAAAACAATTGACGACTCTGTTTACATTTTTAAAAACAAAAATATAGCAAAGTGGCTTTATTTTTTACGACTGATATTGAGAATGCATTTAAAATAATTCCCGTTCACCCTTCAAATAACGAATTACTGGGTTGACAATACATCCATAATTTTTGAAAGATAAATGAATTACTTCTGGAACATTATCCCTCTATACAGATGCAAGTTATCTTGGTTTTGGGAGTACTTTTCAGACGAATTGGTTTTATAAGGAATGGCCTGAAAAGTGGCTTCAGATATACATTACAATCGGGGAACTATTGCCTATTGTACTGACCATAGATTTGATGGGCCACGTCCTGCAAAATTCCTGTAAAAAATTTATTCTGATAACATAGCTATAGTGTACATTATTAACAAACAAACATCTACTGATCCGAATATTATGAAATTAATGCGGCGATTTGTCGTCAAGACAATGCAATTCAACATTTTATTAAAGCCAATCGTCATATCCCTGGTGTACTGAACGATTTCTGGCTTACAGGTATAAGAATTCAAGGAGGGGTTCCCATCCATGAATCCATTGCCGACATTAATATCCCCAACAATGCTCAACTTAAAGAACCTTGCTGACTTTATTTTGCAGAGTTCATTTTCTAGAAGAAGTCTGGGTTATCATACGATAGAGCTTTTACATTTAAGTCCTTCCTGAACAACCAATATCCAAACATCTCTATCTTACCACCATCATCTCAACATGTCGCGCTTTTTGTAACCTTTTGTTTCAACATGACGATGTCGATCTAGAAAAGTTATTTACCAGCTCTAGGATACATATTAAAGTAAAGGGCTATCAAGACGTCACAAAGTTTTTTGTCATTCGCAAAATGCAACAAGGGTATGAAAAGTTAAAACCAGGTACATTGTACGGGGATACAAGGTTGCCTATAACATCGTCTTGTCTAAGAAATTTAATAGACTCTCTTGATCATTGAGGTATCTCATTTTACCAGCGCAGCATGATAATCAATGTATTTGTTGGCCTTCCATGCATTTGTAAGATTGGGGGGAATAACTATCACATCTCGACATCAGAATGAAAATGTACGTTTTGTTACTGGAAAGTGTTAAGCTTGGTCAATACAAATCAAACACTCTAGAAGGCCTGGAAATTAGACCTGATTTTTATGCCCTCCTTCGAAGAAGGGAGGGCATATTGCTTTGCTGCTGTCTGTCGGTCGGTCGGTCTGTCGGTCCACTTAGTTTCCATTCATTTTCTTCACAACCGTTGCACATACTGAAATGAAATTTGGTATGCAAATATATCACATGTATATCCAGACCAAGTTCTGTTTCGGGTACAATTGCACCATTTTTGACAGAGTTAAGCCCCTTGGACGTAGAAAAATTTCAATTATTTGCAGTTTCCGTTCATTTTCTTCGCAACCATTGCACTGAAATGAAATTTGGTATACAGATATATGACATGAATATCTAGGGCAAGCTCTGTTTTGGGTACAATTGCACCATTTTTGACCGAGTTATGCCCCTTGGACATAGAAAAATTTCAATTATTTGCAGTTTCCGTTCATTTTCTTTGCAACCGTTGCACATACTGAAATGAAATTTGGTATACCGATATATTACATGAAAATCTAGGTCAAGTTCTGTTTTGGGTACAATCGCGCCATTTTTTTTTTCAGAGTTATGTTCCTTAGACTTAGAAAAATTCCAAGTATTCGCAGTTTCCGTTCATTTTCTTCGCAGCCGTTGCACATACTGAAATAAAATCTAGCGTACAGATTTATCAGAGGTATATGTAGTTCAAGTTCTGTTCTGGGTACAATCTCGCCATTTTTCTCAGAGTTATGTCCCTTAGACTTAGAAAAATTCCAAGTATTTGCAGTTCAATTTCTTCGCATAGGTTGCACGTACTGAGATGAAATTTGGTATACAGATTTATCAGATAAATATCTTGGTCAAATTTTATTTGGGGTACAATCGCACCATTTTTGACACAGTTATGCCCTTTTGGACGTAGAAAAATTCCAATTTGGGGGGCGGGGGGGGCATAAATGTTTTACAAACATCTCTTGTTTCAAACATATTACTGACCGACATTTTCCCATCTTGTTTCTACATACTCGTAAATTCAATGTAGGCCTCTGTCCAGTGAAAGCATTATAATCATTTCTTTCACTAAGGGGTCAAGTCTTGGGTCCCCTTTTTCTTACCCAGATGGTCATGGAATCCAAAGACAACAATTTACAAATTTTCTACATATGTCTTTAGAGTGGACAGTTCTCAATTCTAAACTCTATAAAAGTCATAGTTTTTGAATCGGTGCGGCGACTTCTGCGGCCGAAATGGGTATTTCAGACTTAAAGATAAAAGTAATTGGACGATGGCATTGCGACGCATACATGAAATACATATGCATACCTGTTTTGAAAATCTTAATTATTTCCTGCGGTTAAGTATAATCATGGGGACAGGGGCCTCTGATTCTACATATCAAATTATGTCTGCATTTATTCTAACAAATTACGATCAGCTGGTTTTGGACATAATGAATATAAGTTTCCAGATTTATATAAGTTTCCATATTATATTTAATTTCCTTTTAATACCATGAGGCATGGATTGTGAAACTTGTACGTCTTCTGTTTAATTTTAAAACAAAGCAATGTCATGGGGACAAGGGCCTCTGACTTTACCTTACAAATATAACATGGACTGTTTTGATTTTTAAAACCTAGGTCATGGGGACAAGGGCCTCTGACTTAACCTTACAAATATAACATGGACTGTTTTGATTTTTAAAACCTAAGTCATGGGGACATGGGCCTCTGACTTAACCTTACAAATGAAGGATGGACTATTTTGATTTTTCAAACTTAAGTCATGGGGACATGGACCTCTGACTTAAACCCAATGAAGGATATGATGTATACAACTGGGTTGACAATTTTAAATTAAGTCACGGGGACATGGGCCTCTGATTTATTCGCATGGTTAAGTATATACAATGTATATGTTGGTTTTGATTACGTTTGGCTGCTGTAATGATGTCATAAACTTTGATAAAATATAACAGAGCTTAGCGTGAACTTGATTAGTTGTGGATGGAATGTATTATGGCATTACTGGTTGATAGAATAGGAATCTTGAACCAGTTCCATTTATTACTTAAAAGGAGTATATTGAGCGTCTTTGAAGAAACTATGTAGTATTTTTGTTTGTGCCTTAATATTAACATTTTTCAAAAGACAATAGTTTAAGGATGGGGTTTATTGTGTTTATTTCATTTCAAACACAATAATGTGGCGAATTTTTATACTCCACCTTTGATATCTATTGAAACAAAATTGATTGTATCTTTCAGTTGTTCAATTTTTTTGATTCTGCATTATAAGTTTATATGCATGACATTCTGTGTTTTTTCATATAGTCATTTATTATGTAAATAAATGGCATTTTTCAATTCACAGAATCTTATTTTTGTTTCTTCGTGTCAAACAGAGTTAAACTATTGTCAGTGGATTTACATAAATATATTTATAGAGGAAGCTCAATAATGCACACACAAAAATCATGACATTACTATTTTCTTCTTCATAACCATCGTCAAAGAGAGTTAAAAATATTGAATATAGTCTGTTCGCCATTCATTTGACCCTGTTATGTCAGGTAGAGTGAAGACATTCTCCTTCTTTTGGTCATCACTTTTGTGTACAAAACAATGTAAGGAACCCTTTTGTGTACATAAAAAAACAATGCTGAAGCAGCCTATATGTCATTCCTATAAACGATAACTCAAATCGGCACTTAGTTGGTCATTTTACACACTTGAGTTACCTGTCCTTAAAACACAACATCGTAGTAGTCAACTAAAAATTATTAATTTGTTTTAATGATTTAATTAAAGGTATGCATAATTTATTATCTTATTTGATAATTTCACGTACATATATACCTATCTATGAAATGTTTTTTAGCATAAAAGTAAATTGTAAAATTAGTTGAAAGGCCTAAGCTTTGTCGTATTTCAGCGTCTTTGCAGTAAGTGCTAACATTTTAATCGCCAAATTTGTCCCTGTTGAGTCACGTTTTGTCCGCCGTCACGTTATGTCCGCCGTCACGAAATGTCCGCCTCTTTTTTGGTAAAATCGTCACGTTATGTCCGCCGTCACGAAATGTCCGCCACTTTTTCAGAAAAATCGTCACACTATGTCCGCCGTCACGAAATGTCCGCCTCTTTTTCAGAAAAATCGTCACACGATGTCCGCCGCTACAAAATGTCCGCCTTTCTTCTAAACACATCGTAATATTATATTCCCTGCTTCAAAATGCCTGCATTCTTTCTAAAACAAATCGTAATATTGTCCGCGAACAAGAAAAGTCCGCCTTTCTTCCGAAAAAACAAATCGTCGGATTACGTCCGCCGCCAAGAAATGTCCATCTATTCTCGGTAAACTTGTCACTGATCACATAATGTCCGCCGTTAAGAAATGTCCTTCAATATTTCTGATTGTAAATATCGTCTCGTAATGTCCGACAACACTTTTTTAAGAAATTGAGACGTTTGATATACATTTAATTTTTTAATAAACTTTATATCAAAATTATTTTAATCTTTTTCTAAGAAATGATGTTCTCAATTTTTTAGTCTTAGTCGTAAGTTCTTTTGTAAAACGGGCCCCAGGCCTTTGCCGAATTGTCCCTCTCTAAATTTTCAAATGATCACGTGTTTACTTCATCCAATGAGGGAATGCGTTGCGCGGTCTCACCTGGCCGCAGGCAGGTATCTGTTTCTACTTTGATCCCTGCTGCGCCACATGACAGGTTGATAAGAAAAATGAAGACTATTGGGTAAGTATCAAACAAACAATACCCGCATACGTATATGTTGTAAAATAATTAAAACAGATTGATGATGAATTTATATTGATTTCTATTATCATCATCTAATTGTTTAATAGATAAAGTCCTTTCAGATTTCTTTTTAAGCAGGATGTTCTCAAAGCCGGCAATGCTATCTATTTATCATCCTTCATGTTTATCTCAACTAATTATCATTTCCTGAATTAAAAAACAACTTTTCACTTTTAACCAACTTTTATTTATAGGTAAAGGATAAAGTACATGTATATATGGCATAATGTTATCATTTAAATGTAAAAATAAAAATTTAATACAAATTGGCTAAAATTGAAAAATAATTTTTCTGAGCGAAATAATACTTTACTTAAGTTACCTTTTCTTATAAACTTTGTTTTGATGCATCTGTCAGTTTATTCAATGCATACTCTTGTTTTAAGCATCCTTAGCTCGGGTAGGGGGGTATCTTTTCTTCATCATGGTTTAAAATTGTAACTTTTGGCTCCAAGAATGAAAGAAGAAGCAGTTCTGACATGGTTAATTGTTTATTAATTGAATCAGTAATATATTTTTTGAAAAAAAAAAAATACATGGGAAGAGAACGTAGAACGCATTTCCGAATTCCTGAAACTCAGGAATTGAATGCAATCTTATTGTATTTGAATTGAAGGTAAAAATTTTCCCACGCTGTAAAACAAAAGGTGTGAATCCCAGAAGTTTGTTGAAAAGGTCTTCATTGTTTTAGAGTCACAGGTGTCATTAAATGTATTGTACACATCCTGTCTCTACCTGAAAGGGGGTATCTCGGTTGCGTTTGATGTAATTTCACATGCCCCTCAATCAGTGCGATTTCTTCCATGGGTGTCCCACTTTTTTTTTTAACTCAATTCCACCTATTCCCCGTTGCAAATAACAATGAATGTTTCTATAATAATTTAATTATAGTAATTACATTTCATCTTTGATTTACCTGTATTTTGTACATTTGATGACAGAAAATAGTTTTAGAAAAAATGATTTATGCGTGTTAATCAAATATAATTATGCATTACATATATAAACAATGCATAATATATTCAAATTTTTGAAAACAAAGGGTTACAAAACCCTCTTATATCTTGAATTTTAAACGTAGAATGAGAAGATTTTTTTAAATGCATTAAATTAGCTGAATTTAAAAAAAATAATATAATTAAATTAACGGGAAAAAATAATTTATCAGTAATTTAGTAAAAACTTGGAATGTTAACTTTAAATATTAGTAAAAAGTCTGAATTAGAATTTTTAAGAGCCAATTTTCCTTTCAGTTGGTCAATGATCAATTGTTGATACAGCAGCAGTAATTTGTTTTAAGTTAATTATTCTTTTACTTTAAAAATTCCACAGATTCCCACATGAAATGTTACCTTTTACTACCCGATTTTCAGAAAGTGTGAATAGGTAAAACGATTTAACCTTTCCATCTACTGAGTACTTTAATTAGCTAATTAACAATTTTGATTTTTTTAAAATTTATAATACATATATTTTTAATAAAGGTATAATTACTTGTTTAAATACAAAACCTATATTGCCCAGAGTTCGGTATCAAGATCCCTATCCCTGTCCTAGGAAACCCGATAACGACATAGATTTTAGTCTTCAATTTCTCTTAAATTTGTCAGTAACATTATGAGACTAGTGATTTTTACCAAATTATTTTAGTTGATAAAAGACAAAGGTACAATACATAAGCCTCGTGATCAAAATGAAAGGAAGGGGTGGCTAAACACACAAAAGCGTATGGGGGCTAAGCCCCGAATTTCAATTCCTATAACGCATGTTTGACTATTTTTAGAGTGCGACAAAACTGTGTCCGGAAAACAAAGTACACAACATCAAAAATACACACATTCACAGTTGAATGTTCAAACTATACATGCCAGGATGACGGAAAATGTACATGTAGATACAGCCTATGAAACTTATACGATTGCAAGATACAATTTTTCAAATCATAAAGTTTATAAAATAAACTATCGTGAAAGACAGAATACAATGCAGGATAACTGAACGATGGAAAATTACGACTTAGAAGTTAATCAGAAGAAGCCAGGCAATGTCCATATAATTTATTTAAGAATATAAAGATCGATTCACCATTACAAGAGAATTGACCTGCACGAGAAAACAGTTTCAAGCACGAAAAAGTGATGTATTTTTTTTTTATACGCGTGTTTATTTTTCTTCAATTTTCTGTCCGTTTGCATGTCTATTCTCGATACAATACTTATAAGAGAGATTAAATCGTTGCATTCCGATGTACATATGTGCTAATAGTCCTTGTCTGGGTTAAATGTAATATTGTTTCGATTATTTGAGTTTAATATATTTGGATATGTACATGTACATTTGTTTTGAGTCAATGTTCCCCTTTGACACAGAAAAAGTTTAAAATACATTGTATTTCACTCTGCGGTCCTTTGGATGATTTCATTTAGGTCTATAATTTACAAATATTAATGGTATGATCATGCATTATATCCATTAGATCTGATGTTAATATAAAGAATATATTTCCAGAGACTGTAGACATTACATGTTGTACCACTGATTATGTACAACGAGAAGTAAAATCGATGTCAATGTTTTATTACATTTAGAGATAAAAAAAAAACTTGGAATATCAATGAGAGTGGTCCTCCTACTTCAACTCAGTAAAATAAACTTTAATGTGTTATAAATTTAACATTAATCGGAACGCGTTCGAACGGAGATCAACAACCTTTTTTTTTTCAATTTTTGTATAGAAAAAAAAAAACAAGCCCGGCTCTAGATCGGTATAGATCGCTATTTATATTGAAGTCAACGTTTACAAGTTTTTCTCATATCCTTTGGAAGATAAATAAATTTTTTTAAATTTTAAAATAATGCATTAATTAAATAACCTATAAATTTAAAAAATATATATATTATCTATCTGCAGTACTCAAAAGATTGTAACTCAATCGGCAATCCTCGGCTGATTCCGCTACACTCCATTCATGCGAGGTACAAGCCATACGAGGAAATCCTTGTGACCTTTACTTGGAAAGGTTATTGCCCTTTGTTAACTCTCCTGCTTAAATGGCAGCATCCCGTTATTATTTCCAAAGTGTTCACCTTCAAACAGTCACAAAGTTTAAAAACTAAAGGTAAATTATGTGTTTTACGGTGCGGTCGTCAGCGTTAGGGAGTTACCAATATGCGGCTTTTTATAGTTTGACACTGAAATAGGTATGAACAATTACAGGTGTTTTAGGAGTAGAGAATCAAAGAGTGCTTTTTTAAATGAAAGGTTAGTTTCACATTTATTTATATAATATAGATTTGATTGTACTACTTTGTGAATGTGCCTATTCAAAATACTCTGTAAAACAAAGTCGAAAAAACTTGCGGTACGTTACGCAAGGCAGGGGAGGTGGGCGGGAAGGGGAGGGGACGTCCTTAAACACATGTCATTCAACACCCTCGAGTACAACAATATATAGACACGCAAACACACAATATTTGAAAACGAACCCCCTTTGCAAATGAGCTTGTAAAAAAATTCATGTTTTATATTTTATGTACAGAGAAAATTCAAATTGACTATCTTATACATACTTAGTACCCATAGTTTATCAATACAAGTGCACATTATGACGTCATTATTCTCTCCCATTCAAGGTAATAAATCACATCAACAAAATTACGTCGGCGAAATTTATTCCTTGATTTACTCATCCCGTCAATATCACAGGTACTTGTGGACAGGACCCCCCCCCCCCCCGATATTCAACCCCGGGGCTTATTGGACATTTTTTTCACAAATTATATTTATTACACTTATTCATCATGTGTACAATACGAAAAAATCGTCAAAACCCTAAAACAATCACTCCACAAAAAAAATACCCCACTATACATCTCCCTTATAATGTATAGTGGGGTATTTTTTTTTTTTTGTGGAGCGATTGTTTTGGGGTTTTGGCGAATTTTTCATATTGTACACATGATGAATAAGTGTAATAAATACAATTTTTGAAAAATATGTCCAATAAGCCCCGGGATTGAATAGCGGGGGGGGGGGGGGGGTCCTGTCCACAAGTACCTGTGGTCAATATGTAATACGTTTAATTTTTTAAGGAAAAAAAATTCCGTCCGCGTGCTGCCCACATTCGGCTATTGTTTTACCTTAGATGAGACGGCAACAAGAAGAAACCTTTATCTGATTGAAGAAGCACAGGTGCCCGTAGACAGGACCCCCCCCCCCCCCCTCCAGAATATAGGAGAAAACATGAGTATAGTAAAATCACTCAGAGAATGATTAAATTTTATGATAATGATTTTCATTGTAAAAATATTTTTAAATAGATATAAAGAAAAAAAAACTCACATGCATATAAAAAAAAAATAACGTTAATTAAAGGGTAATGAAATTTTCAACTTTTCGAATATTTAGGTTTATTTCCAATAATTTTGTTTTCGTCTCCGACATTTTCAGGTAGTGCTTTTCGGTAATAAAAGCATTGAATACTGTTGACCTAATACACACAATAAAATTGGAAAAGGCTTGTTTGCTAGTATTGAAGTTATCTGAATTTATGAATATCCCATCAAATCGTTTGACTTTGAGCGTGCAATATCGAACTACACATTGTAAACAAAAAAAGTCGTTTGGTAAAATTATCAAAGCTAAATCAAAGAGAGTAAGTGGCATATAGATATGATGTGTTTATGTTACAGTTTTACACAAAAATGAAATATTTATAAAAAAAAAAAAAATCATTATGTATTATACCCATTCAATTAAGGAATGTTTTTAAGTTTTGTGTGAGTTATTGGTGTGTGAATCACACAGACTTGTCACGTAGGCATATTTAATGAAGCGCGCTAGCGCTTCATGTAAAATATGCCTACGTGCAAATCTGTGTGATTCACACACCAATAATTCACACTAAACTTAAAAACATTCCTTATACTTACATTTTACATGTTTGGAAGCAACTAAGATATACTAAATATTGAATTTTTCGCTGCCCTATATCGCTTCATTTTTACTAACGTCGATGCAGCCTCATTGTGACATCAGGTTAACGCACGTTTCTCCGTGTATATTTCTACGCGTGAACATACACAAAAATGACTTTCAAATCACAGTTGGATTAGTAGAAATACATAGCAAATGTAAATAAACCTAAATATATACATTTGTAGTATCTCTCCATTATATCACAGGAGTCTGAAGTTTTTATCGTCCAAAAAAAAAAAAAAATCCGGAAAAAAATTTTCCTACCCTTAACTAAAAAAAAACCAGGATGGCAACGTGTTTTGGTGGGACCCACCTACTCAACGCTAATTTTATGTTAATTTTTTAGTCTGTAATTGGATTTATTAAATTAATTCCTGTCAAACTTTAATGATTAGCTGCTTTTAAATGAATGATGATTATTGTTGATTGTTGTTGATAATTCCGTATTGTGTTGAGAAAATAAAGTTCAAGGAAAGTATTTGAATTTAAGTAAATTGTAAACACCCAGAAGCACAAAGGCCGCTAG
>NW_026918227.1:0-14016 GCF_032062105.1 Saccostrea cuccullata
ATCGTGTGTAGAGCATTTTTGAAGAAATCTTGAAGACTGAGCGAATTCTGCTTTCTGTATTCCGGAATGAGTTGTGTCTGTGAGTGCATTTCTTTCAGTAGCTCACAAGTTGGAACATAAAATCCCAGCTTTGCAAGAAACTTGGCTGTGCGATACGTACAGGGAACCATGGTGTGTTCCACGACCGCTGCCACATCCCTAGTTTGCACGAAACAAGCAATGTCACTCAGCAACGACTTCACCAAGTTTGATCCATATGTAAATCCGTGATTTTCTGCAACAAATTGGGCAGTGTGGGCTGGAAATGCCCGAATGGACTCGACACAAACACATATAGTGTCAATTTCTTCCGTCGAAAAACAATCAATTAAATTATTTTGTGGGATAAAGTAATGCGGTAGAAATTTATGTTTTAAGCAGATCAGCAATTTGCTTAGGACAAACAAAACACAGCCACTGAAGTTTACATTCCAAAAGTTGGATGGAATTTCTTCACAAGCTTGAAAAAATATAGATTTTATATGCTTTGTTTGCAGTTTTTTCTCAACATGGAACGTTATGTTATCAAGAAGCACCTTGATTACAGCAAATCCATGTCGCTGTGAATCCGTTAGGCTGTCAAAAAGCAACCTTTCTATCTTTGAAAAATCTATTTTCCACTCAACTGATGGGTTTTCAGAGTTCTTGTGTGCTTTAGGAATCAATGTGCAAGGCATGCCATGAAATAAAATCAAAAGATGGCGTGAGGGAAAATCAAATTTTCGCCTCGAATGCAACCAATCTAAGGCAACCAAGAACATAGGACATATTAGCCCAATATACTTAACTTCAGCACTTATGTCCGCATTCAGGAAACTCGAATCGTATCCTTCAATGCTGAAGGCTTGAAGATAAGTTTCAGACTCTATCTTGCAAGTTTTTTCACCAACCAAGACCGCACGCTCAGGAGGGAATTTCAACCTACAATATCCGGCCTTTGTATTTGACGTATCGAAATGCAATGCATATGGCAACGGCGGAGCTTCTGAAGACAACACAGGTATGTTCGATTTTAAAACTACGACTTTTGCAACCCTTTCTCTCATTTGCTTAATATAAAAGTCTCTCATTTTCTGTGATTTGCTAATATCAATTAGATTCCAATTGCTTCCATCGGCAAATGAACCCAGAAAATGAACCGTCCCTCGAACGTGTGGAGAGAGTTGACCATATTCATGGCAAAGCATTTTGCGAGGTATCAAGTGTTTTAGGAGGAATGTTAAATGTGGCAACGGGGTGCCTGATATGGGATCCGTGTGAAGAGGGTCCTCAATCAACAGCTCTAAGGAATCTACAAGAGATATACGTGTTTCATAAAATGTTCATTTTTGGAAATACATACACACATATTTTTCCTAAATCCTCAATAAGAGGAAGTTAAATATTTGTAAAAAAAAAAACTTCCACAATAACCATTACAAAAACCCTTTAAAGAACCTAACAAACAAAATACCGGTGTAATTTTTGTCACGTCTGTTTGATAGGAGCATTTTAAGTGGTAGAAAAGGGACTATTTAAATGTTAATGAAAATTAACTTTCACGAATCTCTAGCAAAAGACTATCAAAAACGTATATTTTAACACATAAGAACTTTCGATTTGTATATTCATGTGGCTACTGATGCCTTGATATTTAGCACGTTACCTTCAGTATCTTCGAGTTGAAACTCTTGTCCACTGTTGACTCTAAAGAACTCGTTATGGTTTTTCTTTCCTGTTTTTGCATTCTTTTCATTTCTTCCATGCATAATTTCAGATATATGTTCAGAAGTTTCATCTAGTACACTTTTAGAAATGTATTTCCCTGATGAAATGCTTGACAATATGTCTTTGAGGAGAGCAACAGAGTCCTCTGGGTTCAGATCTTTGGAACATGCTAGTAAGCGGTAAAGCACAGCTTCTGAAAGAAAACAGAACTTTTCAAATATAGTATGACTTTTGAATCATTCCCTTTATTTCGAAGTTTGAGCAACTTATCAAAATAAATATTCGTGATAGTTTTAGGAATAGAGAAGAGAAAGTGCTTTCAAACGTTTCCAAATATACCATGGTTTTAACTTCGTGACCTTGAAGTTTAGATTACAGTGCTTTTCCATATTTTTAATACTGGTCATGACTTTCGATGGGGCTTTCATCTTTTGCATTTACATGGCCTGTGACGACCTTTCAAAATAACTTTTTTGTTTTATATTTGACCTCAGTACCTTGATTTATTTAAGCTTGATACAGTTTTAAAATTTTCAGTTATGGTCACAAGTTTTACGAGTTCAAATCTTTAATCTGTTTTTGTTTGTTGGAAAGACAAGGCATGAAATACAGACAGGATAGCTACAATATGTCGTGAATAATTACACCACAAACACTAAAACACAGAAAGCGGGTGGAAGCTTCGTTGAATGAGTCACTAAATTTATTTCCGATAATATACCTAAACTAGTTGCTATCTTTAAGGAAGTTCACGACATTGTAGCACTTCCTTATTATTTAAACAAATTATAATAACATTTCTATTGCAGAAAAACAAAATAAAAAAGTCACACAATTAGGACCATATATTGGTTAAAGCGATGAAAATGATAACTTACTGTAAGGCCAGTGTAACTGCCAATGTTTAGGACGTAGACTCAGATAATGGAACTCCCCAAGATGACCCAGGTATATTGTCAGCCTCGTTTTAATTTGTTCATTGGACTCGGCCTCAACTTCAGTTCTCCTGATGTCATCTTGGTAGACGTTAAAAACGATGATCTTTAATGTAAAAACGTCAGCAAGGGTTTGAAGAGTAATGTGGTCGCCCCACTCCCCTGGGCTCTCCATTCTGGAGAGGTATTCCTCCCAACTCTCCCCAGAAAGAAAAGAGGAGGGATGAGTTCCATCATCTCCAAGAGATTTTTTCCTCAGACGTCTAAAAATAAAATTGGGAATGATAAAATTTCGTTTGGTAAGTAAGTAAATGAATGGCAAGGCCAACATACGTTCCACTTCTGACTTGTTTAGAGTACCTGAAAGACAACTAAAACTTTTCTATAGTTTACACAGTTTTTCTAGTATACATTTCGCATTAACGACAGCCATTCTTGTTTTTCAGTCAAAGTATGCTTACTGTGTTGTTATTTGTCGTAAGGACTTTTCTGTATGACCTGGACAACCGTTAATTAGAAGCTGATCAGATATTGCATGGAACAGGCAGTCCCCATTCGCAATGACATCATGTACTTCAAAACTGTTATCAGCAGCAAAATCGTGGATTGATTGTTTAAAAGTGGGAAGGTTGATAAATTTACCTGTAAAGATAAAAAAATATAGAGAATTGATAGCAGTTGACCAATTAAAAATATGAAAGCAATACCTTTGAATGAATTTGCTACAAAATGTTAATTTTTATTACCTTTTTATTTAAAGTTTGATATCTATGGGTCATCTCTTCGCGATATTTGAACGTTATTTATCATATTTATATGTATTTTAATTGAAAGGAACATGTAACCATTTGTAATTAGGAAGAGAAACCCTAGAAATTTGAAACTGAAAAAATAGGTCTATAGATTTTTTTGGGAGAGCTACAGCTTGCAGCTAATATGATTCCTGCAGATTCAAGTCAAAGACGCACATATTTTTAACATGTTTAACGAAACAGTAGAATTTTGTTTTCAATTTATACCCTTATTTTGTGTGTATTCATAGACAAATAAGCCATGAAACGAAAAAATTGCCCGAAAACTTACTATATCTTCCACCATTTCGGGAATTCGTAGAAGGCTCCAAATCAATGTCTTGCTTTTGATTCTTCTCACTGACCTGTGTTTCCCAATATTCATCCTCGCTGTCGAAGTAATCCGTCTCGTCTGTGTCGCTGAATTCTTTTAATTGATCAGTCGATTCTGAATCAGCTTGAGGATATGGTTTACTTCGTATTTCAGAAGGATCAGGATCTGTTTTTAAAGAATTTGCCGCACAGTCAGTTGTTGCTGGTAGAGATTCTAATTCTAAATTATGTTCCGTAAATCGCAATTTCGTCCCACCTTTTGTAATATCCGATTTGTGGAAGATTACAGATTCTTGACTGCTTTCAACATAGTCTTGTCCAAATCTACTATCTATTGATGTATCTGTTTTCCCGAATAAAACTTCGTTATTTTCATTCTCCTCAAATTGGTTGTAAAATTCTGTCGTTCCGTCGTTTTCCTGTGTGTGATTTTTTACAGTTGTTGTCGTCCAGAAATATTGCAATGGATTCCGCGATCTCTCTTTTTCCATCA
Organism: Saccostrea cuccullata; assembly: GCF_032062105.1. Lineage (NCBI taxonomy): Eukaryota > Metazoa > Mollusca > Bivalvia > Ostreida > Ostreidae > Saccostrea > Saccostrea cuccullata. Next base: position 4,299 of record NW_026918227.1, read on the forward strand.
ATTGTGAGACGTTTTTGTACATATTGACAACTTTAAATCGAGATTTCTATGCCCACTTAGTGGTCATCATCTGAAGTAATAATTTGGTGAAAAGAAGAGTGTTCTTTATTTGTCTGTTTTTATCCCTTCCTCATCTGTTTGTGTGTATACAAAATCCCAGTCAGAAAAACAATGTACGTGTTTCCGGAGCAGAACGTTGCACATAAATTTCCTTCTCAAAATAGTGTATATTTTTAAATAAGGAACGAAATTTGGTTTTCCATTTGTACCTCATTTTCAGATGTGAATTTAATCGTTTTCTCGTTTCTACGCCACTATAAATGAAGTTTCTCTCAGTGTGTATTTTTTCCTTGTAAAAAAAAACTTAACATTATCGAACGGTCATTGAGAATAGATGTGAGATACAGTTATTTGGACATTAGTTTTAACAGAGGATTGTTACCAATACATGTTGTAATGAAATGACAGTCTAGCGCGCTGTTCCTGTACTGCTAGGAGACAGATTCCGAAGTTTGAGAGTTCAACCCCGGGCTGGGGCGGAAGTGGGTATCCATATAAAGGTGAATTTCTTTGTGCTTTCTATATTAATATTTCTTCACTTAGGGCAGTTATGTTAGTTTAAGTGTTGTTATAAAATGTGCTTTATAAATAATGATTAATTTCATTACAACATGTATTGGTAACAATCGTCTGTGAAAACAGACCAACATTATCCTTTAAGCTTAATTAACGACGGCATCAGAAAAGCAAAGGAATTAGACTGACAAAAATTAATTAATCCAACTCCTAATGATGAGGAAAATATTAAAATATTACCATTAGTCACAACTTACAATCCTAAAACCAAAATATTACTCCTATCGTTCAAAATCTGAACGAAATTCTCAAAACGGATGAAGAAATGTCAAATGTTCCTTCAAAATTCAAGTTTATAAACAGCAAAAGGCAGCCCAAAAAACCTCAGAAGAATACTCTGTCCTTCCAAAATAAGGAAATTTACAAAATCCGTGACAAAGTGTAAAGATCCGCGATGTGGCACATGTTCTGTTTTAAGACAAGAAACGTCATTTAATTTCAGAGGAAAAGATTTCTTTATTAATTCCGACATGACATGTGAGTCCAAAAATTTAATATACGTTATTACTTGCGGAGGATGCAACCAATTCTACATCGGTGAAACGGGAACTACATTGAGAGCCAGAATTCGGGTGCATAAACAACATAATTCAAGTTAAATCCTGAGTACCGTCAGATCAAACTCAGCGAACACATTGATAGATGCGGACAAGGACAATTTAAAGTGTTTCCTTTTTATAAACTTTTTCAAGACAATATAACTGAAAGAAGAGAAAAAGAGAAATACTTCATTCAAAAATTTAATCCCAGTCTTAACAGTTTGATTTAATTTGATTTCTGACAAAACTTTCACACAGAGTGTAACCTTTCTATGTTCTCCAGCTAAGAGTATAAACACATGTCGGGTGTGAACATACTGCAAGCATTTAATTGCTTGCTGCCAGATTCAATTATAGATAATGGTTTCTAAAGTATTAATAGTTTTGTAAGACATTGCAGTCAGGATAAAGTATGCATTTGTAAAACGTCTGAAGATGTAATGAAAGCGCTAACGTTTTTTAATCTGTGTTGCCTTTTTTATTTTAATTTTACCTATATATATATATATATATATATATATATATATATATATATATATATATATATATATATATATATATATATATATATATATAAAAAACTAAAAAACCAACAACACTGTATATCCTAAATGTCGGATCTACCAATTAGATACAAGGTCACGGATGGAAATTTATATAAAGCACTAAAAATGACCAACGACACGAACAATAAAAATTGTCAAATTTTCGGGACGCCCTGTCCCTTCCTCAGGACAAAAAAAAAGTTAAAAAGTCATAAGAACAAAGGAAAAAGAGAAACAAAAACAACTAGCACTACTACTAAACACTAGATATTTACATACTTAATTACATATTGAATTGGAAATTTTTAAGAACACTAATAAAGAAAGAAATACGGACCGCTATGAAATGCGTCCGGTCTATCGGGTATACTTGGGTGAAGTGCGATTTATATAATTGAACGAATTAATTATGGTAATTAATTACGACAATCAGTAAATCGTACATTGTTTCATTCTCTCAAAATAGCGTAACTTCACTTAATAAAGAATAATCAAAGAAAAATAATATAGCAGGGATATTTAAACATATGAATTATGATCAATTATAAATTTTGATATATTTAAGGACTTATTACCGAGAAAAAATAATTAACAAAGGTGAAGTCATTCAGTTTGTTAATACCATTTGTTAATACCAGAACTTTTCTTTGCTTTTTCTCTGAGCATCTGTCCATCTTGGGTTATGGTCAATCACCACTACTGTCATGTCTTCCCATTTGTGACCCTCAAGGTTGAAATGTTCCCCAACGGGTTCATTGAGTTTTTTGGTCCTAATGGTCGAACGGTGGTTATTGACTCTCCTGCGGAGATCTCCTGTTTCACCAATATACTGTTTGGAGCAAACTTTTCTGATTAAATGCTTTTTGACAGGACAAATTCCCTAGTATTTTGTAGCTGCGGCCTGTAACAGGGCTGTTGAATCTGTCTGTGTCAGTACTGTGCTTACAAAGAAGACATCTTCTGTCAGAGCAAGTTTTAAAGCCCCCGTTAGGTAATGGGTTGTCCAGTCTGGTTCTTACTTAACTACATCTACCCTGATTGATGGTGAAATCGAATTTAGTCTCCACACCAAACCCACAGAGTTTTTTGCCCTCTAGCTGTCATCCCCCACACATGGTCTAGCCACCAGAATTCGACGCATCTGTTCGTCCCCTGTTTATCAAGTTATGCAAAAGAGGCTACAATGCCCTCTCAAACAGCTATTGATGAGATGGCGGGACATGACAGGCAAAACCTATTACGCTACAAGGAGAAAGACAATCTCCTGTTTCACCAATATACTGTTTGGAGCAAACTTTGTAACTGATGAGATAAATGGGGGCTTTAAAACTTGCTCTGACAGAAGATGTCTTCTTTGTAAGCACAGTACTGACACAGACAGATTCAACAGCCCTGTTACAGGCCGCAGCTACAAAATACTAGGGAATTTGTCCTGTCATACTGACAACTGCATTTATCTCAATAGTCAATAACCACCGTTCGACCATTAGGACCAAAAAACTCAATGAACCCGTTGGGGAACATTTCAACCTTGAGGGTCACAAATGGGAAGACATGACAGTAGTGATGATTGACCATAACCCAAGATGGACAGATGCTCAGAGAAAAAGCAAAGAAAAGTTCTGGATGCACAGATTGAAGTCATTCCGCCCTAATGGTATTAACAAACTGAATGACTTCACCAGAATGAACGTAAACTAGACCCAATTCCTGATGATACTAAACAAGATTATTCTCTCAATTTAGTGTAAACTGTACAGTTAATTTGCGTCACCAACTCTCGAACAACCCACATAACTATGTATTGCTTACGCCTTTGTTAATTATTTTTTCTCGGTAATAAGTCCTTAAATATATCAAAATTTATAATTGATCATAATTCATATGTTTAAATATCCCTGCTATATTATTTTTCTTTGATTATTCTTTATTAAGTGAAGTTACGCTATTTTGAGAGAATGAAACAATGTACGATTTACTGATTGTCGTAATTAATTACCATAATTAATTCGTTCAATTATATAAATCGCACTTCACCCAAGTATACCCGATAGACCGGACGCATTTCATAGCGGTCCGTATTTCTTTCTTTATTAGTGTTCTTAAAAAATTCCAATTCAATATGTAATTAAGTATGTAAATATCTAGTGTTTAGTAGTTTAGTAGTAGTGCTAGTTGTTTTTGTTTCTCTTTTTCCTTTGTTCTTATGACTTTTTAACTTTTTTCTTTGTCCTGAGGAAAGGACAGGGCGTCCCGAAAATTTGACAATTTTTATTGTTCGTGTCGTTGGTCATTTTTAGTGCTTTATATATATATATATATATATATATATATATATATATATATATATATATATATATATATATATATATATATATATATATATATATATAGGATGCTATCAATGTCTTAATCTGAGCGAAATAAATATTCTTGGGCATTTTTAATGCCTGTAGTTTTAGACATTGAGGTCGAATTTTCCCTAACTTGGCTTAGTTTAGTAAATCTAGGACCTCCGGTCAAGGAACTGTCATTCATGCTTTTGAAACACATGATCCCGATAAGTCATTAATATGTAGTGTATATTTGCATTTGAAGCTCTCCTTTCAGAAATAAACTTGGAAAAAATTCCAGCTTTTGAACATGGGGAACAGTCGAATAGACGAGAAATATTGTTATCATCTTGCGCTTTAGAGTAATGTTTTTGTACAGAAAAAACGGATGTAACATGAGCTGCACTTTTTCTTTCCATAGACAAGGCAAAAGACTGTTTTCAAAAGAACGGATACAAAGACAACTGTATGCGACGAGAAACCATGAAAAATCATTTGGGAACTATCATACTATATTAGCCAAGAGCATATCAAATTTCTAATAATTATAATGTGCGAATTCTGTTTTTGTTAGTGTACAATGTAATAAAATTAAGTTAAAAATTCTTTTAAGATATATTTTGTATTGTTTTATGGACTTTGATATTGAATACTGTTCGTTATCTACATATCCTTTAAAATATATTTGTTGCCTCGTTTAAAAATTTCGCATTGTAACAATGTAGCATTAATTCTGTAGATATTGTAAATCATACGCCTTTAAAACCACCTTGTCTTGCAGCTAAAACAACCCGGTTTTAGCTTACCTGAGCTGAAAGCTTGAGTGAGCTTTTCTTATCACAATTTGTATGAAGTCCGTCAGTCCGTCCGTCTGTAATGTTTTCAAATTTTCATATTTTCGACATCTCCAGAACTACAGGGTCAATTTCAACTAAACTTGCCACAAAGCATCCTTGGGTAAAGAGGATTAAAGTTTGTTCAAATGAAGGACCATGCCCTTTATCAAGGGAAGATAATCAAGAAATAGTGAAAATTTGGTGGCATGTTGTAAAAATCTCCTCAAGATCCACTGGGAAGTTAAAAAAGACTTGAAATATCTACATTCTCCTCATAAGAAGACATGGGACATTTATTAAACATGTTTTATTACGAAATGTAACCATCTCCAAATATATGTATGGTGAAAACCTGGCATGGGAAAAATAAAATTTGTCACTATGTAAATTTTACAATGCTATTTAAAGCTGGTAGATGATGAACTTCTTTTAGAAGCATTGTGAATAAATCTCAATTGCCCATAAATCTGAGCTGTTTTTGCACATACTGACAAAGTTACATGACTCGAGAGATTTAAACTGCATTTTTTGAATTCGAATTTCATCAACAAATAACTAGTAACAGTTTCTAATGTCAGTTGTGTTTTTGAACATTCCTTGTACATTAAAATATGCAATAACATCAATGTTGATATTATTATTTATTGTGTCATAATAAATTAAAAAAAAACCCATTAGATTTCATTTACTAGTATTTATTTTTGGGTATTGTAGTGTACATGTATTTTCGTAATCTGTCAATCCTTTGATATGGTGTATAGGTTGTGTTCTGTCTTATTATCAGACTGTTCATTGTGGAAAAAACGCTTGGATCCATACTGCATAAAATATTGATAATAAGTTGTTCTCAGAATTCATCAAAATCTTGAAAATATCACACCCTTCTAAGTCGATCACCTGAAAAATTCCAACAGTTGAGTGAATAATAGTTTTTAAAAAATGAGATTAACAGGTACTTCTTAAATTACATCCAAATCTTAAAAAAAAACAAATAATTTGAGTATCTAAAAAAATTATAAACTGGACAAAATATGGACTGATTCATTGATTATAATCTTACCCATTTACGTACATGGAAGATTTTATTTATTGATATATCAGGCCATAGACATTAGAGCATACGGCAAAATTTCACCAAAAGATTTGAAGAAACACCTTTCGTAATTTCGTGCAATTAAAAAAAGTCAACTCTCCGGTTTTCCTCTCTCCCGTACTACATGTTATATTATACATGATTTGGTGAATGATAATTTTACATTACCTTTATATTAATCTCAGCATTTAACAGAACTTGTCCAACATTTACTCAATACTCGCTGTGACCACCGTTTGCTTTCAGAACAGCCTGGCATCGACAGTGAAAACTCAGTGCGAGTTTGTTATGAAAGATTGTTCTTTTCCTCTCCTCGCGTTTTCAATATCTTCTAAAGTCTGTGTTGGGTTTCATGTGAAAAGTTGATCGCACACATACTCGATTGGATTCAGGTGCGGTGAGACCAATCCACACGCTCAATAGTTTCCCTCTGTCGATACTCCTGAACCATTTGAGCATGGTGGGGATCGTCCATCAGAATGAAATTTGGTCATATTTCACCTGATACCAATCTGATGACTGGGTTAAAATTTTCATCCATGTATTGGAGTACAGTCGATCTCCACACACGCCTAGGCCCACCGAGGAAGTCGTGACAGAAACGGGACTTATCTATAAACAGTATCCGCTCCCAACGTTGTCAATCCCAATTCATATTTTGACGTGTTGGTTCCATTTGTCAATGATACGGGAGATGTCTGGTACGCAGTTCTGGTCTGTTAGCCCTGAGAATAATAGCATGAAGTCTGTTTCTCAAAGAGTTCATGCTATTATTCTTAGGGCGTATGTGCAGGCCTGTTGCAACACTAGATTGAGGAGCCAATCCTTGGGCAGTTGAACACGCCGTCTGCGGGCCAGTCCCTAGTATCTTACGTTTTGCAGGCTTTTCTTTAACGATTTTGATATTTTACGTGCCAGGAAAACATCAGAACCGGCGCCATTATGAAAACTGGAAATTTCGCCGCCTCCATTCGAAGTTGATTTTCGATACAGTTACTAACCAAATTAAATGCCGATCGAACTCACAATTTATCAACAACACAATGCCTCTGTTACTCACTGATGATCGGATTGTATATTTAACTAGGGCTGATTGTAACGGGAACCGTTGCAGAATGTTCCCCAAACGCCCCCAACTTCCTTTTGGTGCCTCATTCCCTCTAAGCTTCATTTAATAAGGCACTCTATGCATCTTAGACTTTAACAACCTTTCTCCTATGCATATCATGTATATTGCAAATTTTTGCATTGCACATAAGCGCACGTACACGCATATGCAAAATGACCGTATCATTTTATCTACACTATCAATATTCTTTAATGTACCTAATATTAAGGCATCTAATAAAAAAGTTTTCAAAAATACGCTAAATCGAGTGCAAATGTAACTATACGCATTGCACGTGCATGCACGTGCATGCATGTGCATGATGACCATAACCTCTTGTAGGAGTCCATTATGTCTGTCTATGTTCTAAATCCCATCCTGTTTCGTTGAAAAACAAGGGAGTTATAGTCATTTTAAGTTTAAGCCAATCAGATTGCAGCGCACGTGCATGCGCATGTTTTCACGACAATTGCTATATATCATATTGTAGGATATCCTAATGCATGACTATGTTTAAAATTTCAAAGCATGTTGTCAAAAACTAAAAAAGATATTGAGATATTTGTTTCAGCCAATCACAACAAAGCGCACGTGCACGCACGTGCATGCATGTGCATGCACATCATACCTTCTTGTAGTTTATTATGTTTGTCTATGTTCTAAATCCCATCCTGTTTGGTTGAAAAGCAAGGGAGTTATAGCCATTAAAGTTTAAGCCAATCAAACTGCAGCGCACGTGCATGCGCGTGTTTACATGACAATTATTATATATCATATTGTAAGACATCCTAAAGTATGCCTATGATTTGAATTTCATAGCATTTCGTCAGAAAACAGAAAAGATATTGACATTTTTGTTTCAGCCAATCAGAGCGAGGCGCACGTGCATGCGCGTGAGTTCGCGCTAATTTGAAAGTGTCACATTATCTACACTATTAATATATCTTTATATAATGAGTTTCAATTCATTTCATCAAAAAATGTAAAAGTTATAGCTATATTAAGTATATAACAGTCAATTTTACGCACGCACGTGCATGATTATGCGCACACCTACACTACACACCGATTAACCCTAAAAAGGTTTTAGCTCAGTTGGATGAACAGTTTTTGAGAACACTCGCGGACAAAAAAGTACCGGAGAACAAATAAGAAAAAAAAATAATAATAATAACTAGAGCAAAGCTCGTTGCAAAGCAACGAGTAGGTCTTCCGTCCTGTTTGACCGGAAGTACTTTCACTCTTTAAAAAAAATGAATAAATACATCCTAAATGGTTTAAATCCTCCAAATCTATGTTAATTAATGCAAAATTAAGCCATTTTTTGCTATTTCCGGTTTGACCGGAAATGACGACGACGGACGGAAAATTGAATTTTATGCTCCCAGTGACAGATGTTATCCAAAAACTTGTCAAGAACGGCAAAAATACGCATTTCTGACTACTTCCGGTTTGACCGGAAGTGACGTCACCATACAAATTTTGAAATTTTGAACAACATTGCTTCTTTAACATATTACAAATTCTCGATTATTTTTGAGATATTGAGGAAAAACTTTCGGCCCCTTGCGGCCCTTAATTATAGAGGCCAGCCCCTTTTTTGAGATATCCTATGAAAGATCATGTAATTCTACACTTCTTTTGTTTTATATGTTTTAACAAAATATTTTTAAGTAAAAAGATATTAAAGAAAAGGTGTCCGAAATTTTGAATTTTACGATAGGACTATTTTCGGACAATAGCGAGCGTCGGCGTTTCGTACATCTGGTAGTTATGATATACTAAGTGCACTTCTCCAAAGGTTGCTCTAACCATCACTGGAAATTTCATGCTTCTGTGTTTAGTGCTTTTTGAGAAAACTGCTGGACAAAGTGACCCTCTAAAATTCACTAAATATCAGAAAACTCCGAACCGGAAGTGACGTCATCAAAATAAAAAAATACGTATCTAGATTCTTTGATGTTCTATCAGACCTGAAAGTTTCATGAAAATCGATCGAGCCGTTCTCGAGAAATCGCGCGGACAAAATCGGTAAGAAAAAAAAACAATAATAAAAATAGTGGAAAAGAAACCTAAGAAAAACAAGAAGGTCTTCCGCTGAAGACGGAAGACCTTAAATAGAGCAAAGCTCGTTGCAAAGCAAAGAGTAGGTCTTCCGTCCTGTTTGCCTGGAAGTAACTTTCTTTTTTTTTTTTTTTACAAATATGAGTAATAATGCCGAAAAATGGTTTAAATCCTCTAAATCTATGTTAGTTAATGCAGAAATAAGCCAGTTTTTGCTACTTCTGGTTTGACCGGAAGTGATGACGACGGATGGAAATTTAATTTTTAGGCTCCCCGTGAAGATGATACCCAAAATCTTGTCAAGAACGGCAAAAATATGCGTTTTCTGACTACTTCCGGTTTGGCCGGAAGTGACGTCACCGGACGTATTTTGACGAGTCCATTAGATGAAGCTTGACATTTTAAACAACTTTGCTTCTTTGACGTATTACAAATTCTCAATACTTTTTAAGGTATATAAGAAAAACTTTCAATCCCGTTAGGGGCCAGCCCTTTTTTCGAGATATGATTTGAAAGATCTTGGAATTCTACACTTCTTTTGTTCTATATGGTTTAACAAAATAT